>NC_056745.1:1139917431-1139934931 GCF_019279795.1 Protopterus annectens
TTACTATTGAAATTTTGAATCGGCTTCAGTCGACTGTTTAATGCTGAGTACGAAATTCCGAACAGTAAACTAAAGCAAAACTGAATACATCAACCACCATAGTTTTATGTATTCAACATAGCAGGAGGTGACATCACTCAGTCCTGCTATGCCCATTAATGTACAGTTGAACAATACAGTCAACTGTACATTAATTCTACTGTTTTGCAGGGTCCCCCCCACACCCCATCCACATTAAATATACCAACTCTGAGATGTGGAAATGGGCTAATAGCCTGTTCCTCAATGCAGAGCAACCTCCCTTCACAATGTCAATCCCAAATTATTGACCTACACTACCCATTCACTGTAGTGTAGTCGATCAATTTTGGGTCGACATTCTTTCAACCTGGAAACTGCAAGTTGACCATATGCCAGTCGACCGATGCAGTTTCCAAGTTTTGATAATAAACCCTCCAAATATACCACCAAATAAATTGCATCATATCTGAGAAAATTATATCAAGTTATTTGCCTTTTCTTTTTGATGGGATAAACTCTGAAATAGTGTATTTAGATGTTAATAGTATGGGGCAGAGCTCCCAGGCTGGAGGTCGGGAGGCCTCAGTCTTACTGCACAAATTCTGTGAAATAATATCTGTGTCCTCTGATATCACCACAGTAAGCAGGAACAGCGGGTCTGTATTGTATGTTCGGAGTCTGAAAACTTTCAGTCTCATATGATCGACTCCATATGAGCGAAGTTTTCAAACATAAAATATAAACAAACTAAAAATAAAAAAACTACCGTGAGATTCAAAGTTTTCAAACTTCGAGCTTATAATATAGACCCGGAACAGCAGTATGAAGTGATGAGTAAGTCAGGCTTTGATGAGGCCAACTTCAGTAAACTAAACAGTGCTGTGTTTCATATTCTTTTTGATCAAGTTTTGATTTATGTAAAAACCAAAACTGTTTTTCCTTTAACAAAAACGGTAAGCAGATGTAGAGGTGATTTGGTATGTTTAATGGCTTTGGCACTTTCAGCTTCCATAGTCAGCAGGGAGTTCTACATTACATAAATATTGCATACGTGTGAGCAGACAAATTTTAGTCTGTCTCTATCCTGAAGGTGAGTCCTCTGTCAAACACCCAAAACATGCTTGATTTTATGGTATTTTGGTATATCATCTTACCAGGAAAACCCAGCCCTTGACCTGTCACAAGAGGAACTCCACTTCATGAAGTTGTTCTCATTTCTACATAGGTGCAGAATCACCAAGATTATAAATTCATGACCAGTCATGCCTAATTCATATATATATATATATATATATATATATATATATATATATATATATATATATACCCCCCACAAAAAAACCATAGCACCACCACTGCCTTACTCTCCTTTACTAACACTATCCTTCAGCATAAAAACAATGGCTATCTCTCCGCTGCTACTTTCCTAGACCTATCTAAAGCATTTGACATGGTCCCACACAAACAACTTATCTCTGTCCTCAATAACCTATTCTTCTTACAATCAGTCACCAACTGGTTTCAGAGTTACCTGTCTGACCGCCAACAATCCATTGTATGGCAGAATGACATATTTGAAAGAATGTAGAAGTATCACAACAATAATCCAAAATGCAGAAAGTAGACCCCCAATCACTCGAAACCGATGTTATTCACAAGCTGCACTTTATTACACAAAACGAAGAACACAAGGGTTGAGCGCTTTCATCTGTGGAAATACAGATTTCATCAGAACCAATGACACTACATCAGAACATACATTTTATACCTGTTTTGGCGCCATAAAATAATTATATATTGATCACAAGTTTAGTTTTTCCATAATAGATCAAGTTGATATTAAGGAAAAAGGAGGAAACTGGAAGACATACCTGGCATGGAAAGAAAGCAGATGGCAAATATATACAGACGCCACCACACCGCCAGGGATTAATGATTTCATTAGTTTGAAACCATTGCTAGCATTAAACTAAGAGTATCCGTAACACCATTTTAATCCACACATCCCAGCATATTTGTATTTATTTGTATTTACAACAGGATGTAATTAGGTTGCAATCTTTCGATATAAGGATGTACATAATTAGGCCAACATAGGTGTAAGATTTTGATAGTAAAGTTTTATTACAGAACATTTCACACCCAGTAAAGTTATTCAGAACATTATTTAGACATAGTAGAGCTAATGGGAATGTATTTAGTATATATATATAGAATTTTATTCAGAATTTTATTCAGATTTTTATTATTATAAATATTTATTTAGATAGAGTGATATTATATTATATTATATTACTTCATAGCAATGTTTGTTATGGTTCTATATGTTTTTAGAATATGTTTACAGAATATGTTTTTAGGATATCACAAGTTTACAAATAATGTTATAGTATTGTTTGGTATAGGTTTTAAGTGAACATGGCTGCTTTAAGTTGAGAATGTGACCAGAATAATTAATTAATTAATTATTTTATGGCGCCAAAACAGGTATAAAATGTATGTTCTGATGTAGTGTCATTGGTTCTGATGAAATCTGTATTTCCACAGATGAAAGCGCTCAACCCTTGTGTTCTTCGTTTTGTGTAATAAAGTGCAGCTTGTGAAGAATGACATATTTCCCCAACTACCTGTCTCCATAGGGGTTCCCCAAGGATCCATCCTTGGACCCCTACTCTTCTGTTTACACCAATAATCTAGCCTCTGCCACCAAACATGGCACACTCATACAATACACAGATGACTCAACCATCATCTGCTCAGCCCAGTTCCTACCCAAACTGCAAAAAGTCACACAGGAAGCCTTTTCCTCTGTTGAAACTTGGTTATCTGATGCCCAATTAATACCCAAATCAAACAAAACTAAACTACTCATCTTCCAACCCACCAAACATACTCAAAACAACTCTCACTTTAACATCACAGCAAAAGTCAACACCACTATATACCCAACTGAACACACCAAATTGCTAGGAGTGGAAATAGACAATAAACTAAAATTTGACATTCACATATCCATGACCATTAAAAAAGTCCACAAAAAACTAGGAGCGCTATACAGAAATAAGCAACTTCTCACCAAAGCAGCAAAGATTTCAATAGCAAATTCCCACCTTATCTCCACCCTACTTTATGCCTCTCCAATATATACCAACCTAAGGCAGTGCAATCTAAACAAGCTAGAGACCTGCTACAACAAAATCACCAAATTCGCCACAGGGGCATCCTACCGTAGTCGCCACTCTCTCTCACTTGCTGAACTGGGCTGGCTTGAACTCCCTCACCTCCTTCAATGGTATCAACTCTCACTCGCCCACAAACTAGTAAACCATCCACTAAATGTCCCATCCCTCCAGAATCTACTCCAACCCTATCGCACCACCAGACCACTAAGATCCAGCAACAAAAATCACTTGCAGATCACTAAAGCCAATAACTCTGCTGGCGAAGCACTATTCTCTTGCACCATAGCCAAATTATGGAACTCCCTCCCACCCACAATTACCTCCATACCATCATGCACCCACTTCAAAACTTTACTAAAAGCGCACCTAAAAACATGCTGGCTATGCCCTTGCAACTCCCACTCTAATATCACCCACCCCATCCAACCACTACCTTTCTTTCCACTCCACTAACTACCTTGATTATAGCAAGCTCAGATGCTCATAAGCCAGTACTTATTATACAGCAGGAACTTCTTCTTGTAACATTTGTTAATGTCTGTTATGTACTTCACAGATAAAGATTCTAGTTGTCTACTGATGTACTATGTTCTTCATCTGTAAATATGTTGTAAGTAATTGCTATGTAAATTGTTAATCGCTATGTAATCCAATGTAACTACTGTCTGTTTATTTTAACTGTGGAGCTTTTCTCTCCGGGCCTCCACTGAAAATGGACCTATGTCCAGTCGGACACTCCTGGTCAACAAATATAAATAAATAAATAAAAATGGTTGGGACCCATGCCTATCTAGTATTATTGAGTGGCATGGCTAGGTTTAAAAGTTCCCTTAGAGTAGTTAGCGTAGTATTCTGCTATGATACTATTAAACCTATGGAAATTATTAGAAGAAATGGATGGGACCCATGCCTATCTAGTATTATTGAGTGGCATGGCTAGGTTTAAAAGTTCCCTTAGAGTAGTTAGCCTAGTATTCTGCTATGATACTATTAAACCTATGGAAATTATTAGAAGAAAGCTACAAAGGACAAGACCCCCTTATTAAGTCTATCACTCCATACCTCCAATGTGCACACACACACACACACACACACACACACACACACACACACACACACACACACACACACACACACACACACACACACCACGTTAAGCTAGCTTTATCTTCAATCTGTTTGAGTCAATTTAAACTTCATTGAGAAATGTATCCATGTATCCCAGTAGAATCCATTGTATAGTCACACTACATATGACACTCTCTCTGTAATGGAGCACTAACAAGTCTTGATATTGTGGAACAAATTTCAAATACAGAGGCCAGCATTTGTAGTCATTATGTGTTTGATGCAGTGTGCCACTGCATAGGAAGCAGCTACATGAAGAAATGTTCATAGGTGGTTATTGGGCTATTGACCCAAAGGTCTTTATAAGCCTAGTCTTGTGTACCCAATATATATTACTAGAGAAACCCAATATAAAGGACCTTGCCTAAACTTAAGATCTTAGTTAACAACTGCCCATATCTAGGAGGGTCATAGGAAAAATCCCTGGCTATGCTTAAACAGAGTCCTAGAAGGGCTTTGTTTGATGTGAACTGGTAACCTATTCCAGAGGGAGTGGCAACCTCTGAGAGACATATATGCCTCTCCAACAGGTCCTATTTATGTTGCAGGCCAGGTTAAGGTCCCCAGAGCGGGTGACCCTTGTTCGTTTGACTTCCGGATGTGCAGCATTTCCATTAGGTTTTGATCCAAGATTGCTCTGTAGGCCAGACACAAGTCTCCTCTAAGTAGTCTGTACCCTACGGAGTACAGTGACAGTGACTTTAGTCTGTCAATGTATGACATGTGCTGGAGACCCAGAATTTTCTTGGTTAGAAGTGTCTGAGGTCTCCAAGTTGCTCCAGGTGCCTGGTAAGATACATGCCAAAGGGAGCATTATACTCTATTATTGGCCTTATGAGGGTCAAATACAGGGGTGTTATGACCTCTTTTGCTCTTGAGGCAATGCCTTTGCTAATGAGGTGTGCAACATAGAATGCCTTCCTTACCGCAATAGATGCATGGTGGTCAAAGTTTAGGCTACAGTCAACTTGCATTCCCAAATCTTTCACTACTGAGTTGTTACTTAGGGTATTATTATGTATATGCTAGTCTACAGGGATAAGTCCCTCTTGGAGTATATTGACTTTGTTTGGCGATTCAATGCTTGCATCTAATTTGCAATCATCAGCAGATTTAGTCAGCCACAGCCCCTCTGTTTTGGCTTGAACTTCTGAGAAGTATATTCCAAATAGTTTACTATTGAAAAGACAAAATAAAAAAAAAATAAAACCCATATGGAACACCGAATGGAAACTGTGAATTTCTGCATACTATTTAGACATAAATGCCGAATCTGTTGTGTCGAGGCCTTGGTTAAGTGAAGGTAGGCTGTATGCACAGATTTGCCTTCGACTATGGCTCTGGTGACATTTTTGAAGAAGCCCACCAGGTTTACTAGGCATGACCTGCCTTTGACAAAACCAAACAGTGTTGCCTCAAGGGTTTGGAGATCACCTATATCCTTATTTATAAGGTCCATGATGATTCGTTCCATGGCCTTACAGATGAGGGTCTGTAGTTCCCAGGGTCTATCGCTCTACCCCTTAATGAAGGGTGGTGACGGTTGCTGTTTTCCATTCAGCAGGGACAAAACCAGTACTCAGGCTGTGGTTGAAGACGACAGTACCTAATGAAGTTGCTAACTCATGTTTTAGACCATTGAAAACACAACCTGGGATTGCCATCCAGTCTGTGTTTTTCGTCTTGGAGATAGGGTATTAATGACTTGCTCTTTGGAGATGCAAGGTGGGGGGAGATGTCGAGGGAATGCTTTGTGGAATGTTTGGAGGGGACAGGGGGGTGAAACTTTCACCAAACCTGTCCGCTAATAGGTTAGCAGTTTTTTACAGGATCAGTGTGTGTAATGTCATCCACAGCTAGTTCAGCAGAAGTCTGGGTCCTACCTTTTAGTTTACGGATACAGTTGAAGAATGCCTTATTGTTATCCGTAGCTATGGTTGCTAATTTTTTTTTTGAAGTTGCCCTTTGAGGTTTTTACAAGTTGTCTTAGTTGTTTGTTCAAGCAGAGGAGGGTGTTCATTCATTGCTGGGACCTCTCTTTCTTTTTTATTCATAGACAGCAACATCTTCCTCTTGTTGTCCATATGGGAGGCTTGTTTTTTCTTGAGGATCTTGTTTTGATCCTATTAGGTACAGCTTTGTCAATACATTTGTACAGGACATTTGCATATACTTTAGTATAGTTGTCAATGCCATCTGTGGGAACATGACCTTGGAAATTATTTATGCCATTCCTTAGGAGGGTATAATTTGCTTTGGTGAAATTTTTTTACCCTGATTTCACCTAAGAGGAGTTCAGGTGTAATAACTACTTCAAATGTTACTGAGCTGTGATCAGATTTAACTAGTGAGGGTCCTATACTTGTGGTGGTGGAATGGTCACCCATGTTGGTGAGGACCAGTTTGAAAATATATGAGCCCCTTGTGGGGTTGCATACTATTTGTTCCATGGCATTAGTGTTAACGAAGTCCAGGAAGCTTTGTACGAGCATGCTGGTACTCATATAAGTTTCCCATTTAATGGAGGGAAAGGTAAGATCGCCCATGACTAGAGTGATTATAATTTGATTGACTCAAGTAGGTTCAAATAAACAGTGTGGGTATCTTGGCTCATAGAAGGGGGCCTATAGTTAACGATGACTTGAAGGGGAGCTCTTACCCACTGTTAGCTGAACTTGGAGTAACTCCATGGAGTTTTTCTGTCTAACCAGTCTAGAGGTGTATGTCTTTATCTTTTATGAAGATAGTTACTCCTCCTTTGGTTCTCGTATGTTAATTTTGTGGCCTGAAAGTGTGGGAGGCATTGTAGCCTTGCAAGGCCAGGGTAATGTGATTCATATTATCATCTAGCAATATGAAGCAGTAAGGAAAACATAATGAGAACTGGTACATGAAAATGGCCTTGTAATACCATGCAAATAAAAGCACACAGTTTAATGAGTGCATAATGAGATGCAAATAACCATCGAAATTATGGCTGAATGTGTGATGGGTTTTGATGAATGGATCACAAAAGGAAAGTGCTTCCTTAACAACTTTACAACTTTTTTTATATGTTCATAGGTGTTTACTAAGCTAATGACCACAAGGGCTTTTTTAAGCCTAACCATGCATCCCAAATCTCTGACAAGTTATTGTACCCTTGATAAGTGCAAGCAGGGGCCTGGGAGATGAACCATTTACAGGTTTCCTGTGTCCATTAAAGACATAGGTGCCAAGCTAGGCATGAATTTCCTGTTCCCCATCCAGTTGTGCAAGTTACACTTGAATTGTGTTAGGGAGGAACTCTGCTTCACACTGATAGGGAGCCTGTTGCAGAGACGGGGTAATCTTTGGGATGCAAACCTGCCTCTCCAGCAGGTCCTATTTATATCACAGGCAAGGTTTAAGTCTTTATAATTGGTAATTCTGGTGCTGTTTGTTTTGCTCATATGCAGGAGGCCCATCATAGTGGGGTCTGACAATGCTCTGTATGCCAAGCATTGATCTCCCCTCAACAGCCTGTAGGAGACAGAATACAGGGATTGGGCCTTGAGGCAGTCTGCATAGGACATTTTACTTATGCCTTGTATTCTTTTAGTGAGGAACCTCTGTGGGCATTCCATTTGTTGGATATGCCTAGTGAGGTACATGCCAAAGCAGGCATTGTACTCAGTGATAGGTCTGATGAATGCCAAATACAATGGAACAATGACTTCCTTGGACTTGCATGCTATACCTTTGTTTATAAGTTGCTCAACATAGAATGATTTCCTCACTAATGTAGACACTTGATGGTCAAAGGCTAGATTACTATCTATGTGTGTTCAAGTCCATGACTACCGAGTCAGCTCTAAGGGGTGTGTTGTCAATATAATAGTTACCAGGAGGTGGATGACTTTCAGAAAGATACTATTATGCATTTCCTGGCATTTAGCTTTCGTCCATAGCTCTGACTCTATTTATTTGTCTGTGTCAGCCCTTCCTGGAGAACATTTGTGTCAGTGTGGGATTCAATGACAGCTCTTCATTTACAATCATCTGCAGATTTAGTCAGCAAGAAACCATTAACATTGGCCTTGACTTCAGAGAAGTAAATGCCAAAAAGGAGCAGTCCAAGGACTGATCCCTGAGGGACTTCACTTGTGACTGGCTTCTTTGTAGAGGTGGATTCCTCGATTTTTAACTTCCTGGGTCCTGTTTGAACCAGTTAGCTATCCACTGGATGGCATACGGATTTGTACCTAACCTAGTTTGTCAACAATGCCCAAGTGGGGTATTATGTAAAATGCTTTGGCCAGGTCAAGGTAGGCAGCATGAACCATTTTGCCCCTCATCCATTGCTTTAGTGACCTACTCAAAGAAGTCCACCCGACTGAGTAGGCATGACCTGCCCTTGATAAAACCAAGCTGGGTTGGGTCCAGTGTCTGGAGGTTTACTATATCATTATTGATCATTTCCACTGTAATTCTTCCTATGGCTTTGCATATAAGACTAGTGAGACTTATGGGTCTTTAGTTTCCATGGTCTGTAGATGGTTCACCTTGGTGCAGAGGGATGACTGTTCTCCGTTCATTCATGAGGCATGAAGCCTGCTTGGAGGCTACAGTTAAATACAATTTCAGAGGGCCTGATAAGTCATGTTTCATGATATTTAGAAGGCATCTTGGGAAATTTTCAGGGATTGATGCAGTGTTCTTAGCCTTAGGGAGAGCATTAAGGATCTGTTCCCTAGTGATAGCTGGGGGGTTTATATTTGATGGTACTTCCTGAGGGAAGTTTGAAGGGGAGAGAGGAGTAAAATTGGAGCTGAATTTGTTGGCCAGTACGTTTGCTATATCTTCTGGCTTTTTTAATTTCTCCATGTCTTTCTCATCTGTCCTGAAACTGTTTGTTTTCCCTCTCCCTATTCTTGTGGTTTTACAGTTGGTGGCTTAGCAGTTGCCCACAACTAATGTAAATTTGATCTGGGACACCCTTCCCAGTCTGGTGTTCACTCTACTTAATACAGAGAGAACATTTGAGAAGGCCAACCCACTGAGGTACTTAACCTTGGATTTTTCTTCTGCTCCTTCTTCCTCTCTCCTTGCACTTTACTAAAAAAATGCACTTTCTTTTTCTTTTGCCTCTTCTTAACAGTACTCAATTGTATTTATTCTGCTGCATTTATTACTGCTTGTTAGTTGCCTGACTAAATTGTAGCTGTTATTCTAAGCCTTTTGGTTTAAGCACTTGGGCTCCAGACCAGTTGTTTTACATTAAAAAGGTTTGTGGTCTGCTCTGTTGTGACAGGACAGGTAGCTTACAGCCTTCTAAGTTGGGAATTGCTGATTGAAGGCTCAGTGTCTGTTATTCTAAAAGTGTATTAGTTCTGATTAAAACACTTGGGCTTCAGGCCAATTATTTTTCATTAAGAAGGTTTGTGGTCTGCACTCTTGTGGGAGGAGAGGCTAGATTCTTCCCTTCTGAGCTGGGAGTTTCTGGTTAAAGGCTTATTGTCCCTGCAACTGTTTCTTTCTGAAATTGGTGCACCTTGGTTGCTGTAGCATAGACTAGATTCAGGCATCCTGAATCTAGTTTTGTTTGTATAACTTCAGCACTAATCCAGGTGATCTCTTTTGGAAAAAGGCTCCCCTGCACCCTAGTGATAGGAGTGTGCAGTAAGAACTTGTCTGATTTGAAGGCTGCTGGAACAGGGCTCAGTTTTGAGCTTTTTTACTGGTTAATTTGTTTAAATTGGTTTGTTCGTTTTCTATTGTTATATAAAAAATTGCACTATTCATCTGCTTTTACTGTATTTGTGTTTATTCCTACTTTATTTTGCTTTTGCTGCTTGTTCTTAAAAGTACTTAATTGCATTTATTCTGCTGCATTTATTACTGCTTGTTAGTAGCCTGACTAAATTGTAGCTGTTATTCTAAGCCTTTGGTTGAAGCACTTGGGCTTCAGACCAGTTGTTTTACATTAAGAAGGTTTGTGGTCTGCACTGTTGTGGCAGGACAGGTAGCTTACATCCTTCTAAGTTGGGAGTTGCTGATTGAAAGCTTAGTGTCTGTTATTCTAAAAGTGTATTCATTCTGGTTTAAGCACTTGGGCTTTGGACCAGTTATTTTACATTAAGAAGGTATGGTCTGCACTCTTGTGGGAGGAGAGGGTAGAGTCTGCCCTTCTGAGTTGGGAGTTTCTAGTTAAAGGCGTATTGTGCCAGCTTATTTGAACTGTTTCTTTCTGAAATTGGAGTGCCTTGTTTGCTGTAGGATAGACTAAATTCAGACCTGCTGAATCTAGCTTTGTTTGTACAACTTGAGCACTAATCCAGACCATCTTTTTTTGGAGAAGGTTCCCCTGCACCCTAGTGGCAGGAGTGTGCAGTTAGAACTTGTTTGATCGAAGACTGCTAGAACGGGGCTCAGTTTTTAGCTTTTTATTGGTTAATTGGTTAATTTGTTTAAATCATTTTGCTCATTTGCTACTGTTATATTAAAAAAAATACACTATGCATTGCCGCTTAGCTAGGGTTAAGCTATTTCCGATGCCATAAAGTCTGTTCTTCAAATTTTCCCATAGAACGAGCGAGTTTAGTTTTAGCACTAAAATCTGTTTCTTTGAGTTCAGCACTTGATGGGCGTACCTTCGTTGAAGGTTGTGCATCAGGGATGGTAACTCGGTATGTAAAAATCAACTACCAATCATTAGCGGACCGGAGTTCCGCTGTGGCGACCCCTAACCGGGAAAAGCCGAAAGACACAAGAACTTGTTCAGAACTCGTAAGCACTAAATAAACTACAAATTAATACAGCGCTCAACTTTCCTCACTTGTCTAGAGGAAAACTGTTTTTACTGCTTAATAAATAAGTACCTATCCAGGCATGTCTAAGGGTCAGCTCCCAGTGTTTTCCTCTGTCTGCCTGATGATTCTGGGCATCTTGGGGCAATGCAGCAATTTGCTCATGTACACAGACAACCCTCTCCTCCTCCTACCACCCAACACTACAACCTTTGAGAGATGCAGTTATATAGCCATACTGGAAGTGAAGCTCTCTTCACCCAAAACTGGACTAAACAGTCATGAGGAGAAGGTAAACACTTGCACCACACCACATTCATCACATAGTCCCTCAACCTACACCACCAAAACACACACACACAGAAACATGAAACACACACCTACATTCACTGAGGCTCTGAATAAAAATCTGCTCAAGCAACAGAGACCTTCAAAGCAGAAACGCAAGCAGCCTCCACCCCCCAACACAACCCAAATGACACATAGCCCACAAACAGTGTGCCACTCAACCACAGCCCATAAGGCATAACAACATACCCAGCACTCTAGTCATAGGTGACTCTATAGTCAGGCACACTGATGTTCCACTCAACAGGCTAAACAAGGAGAAAGTTACTGTCAGCTGCCTGTCGGGTGCCAGAATCCACCACATAATGCAAGCATTCAGGTCATTCCACAACCAGTACAAATATGACTCTGTCATTGTCCATGTTGGTGTGAATGACCTGAGATGTACCTCTCTGGACTACATGAAAAGAGACCTGGAGGTGCTCTCCGATCTTGTAGCCCAGGCAGGTATGACTCTAGCCCTGAGTAGCATCCTGCCATCACCCAGAATGATACCACAGTACAAGGACAAAATGATTGACTTCAACAGTTGGCTAAGCTTCTGGTGTCATTCTAAGGGGATCCAGTATCTGTCTGCCTGGGATGACATGATCAACAGACCACGATGCTTTGCCAGAGATGACCTGCACCTGTCACGCTTGGGATTCCGGATACTGTCTAAGGCTCTTGCCGTCCCTATAGTGCCTTTTTTAGGCATGGTTCAAATGACAAATTCACCACCTTAACAGATACAAACAAGCAAAATCTGAGGGTAATGCTACTCAGTGCTAGAAGTCTAAACCTTAAAATGCATTCACTCGAGGCACTCCTTAGGAAATTTAACTACACCATGCCGTCGGAGCAACCGACTACCGGCGTGCACAAAAAACGCAGGGATAAGGACAGACAACCCAGGCCTAAGCCAGATTCCAAGGCCTCGGCTGATCCGGTCTCCGGTTCTCCAGACCTCAGTGAGGCTCCGATGCAGTCCCTGACTACCGCAGATCTGGAACCCGAGACCGCTACGGATATTTTGACGGAATGTACCAGGCCGATGCAGCCTTTTACTTCAGACCCTTCCGACGACTTTGCTACAAAAGACGTCGGTGCTACAGAAACGCCATTGGTTTCTGAAGGCGTTTTCAGACTGACGACTCTCACCATTAAAACGTTCTCTAAGTCGAAGATTCTTTCTAAATCTAAAAGGACTGCACTTCAGTCTCCTGTTCAAGGCCCCATGCCTAAGAAACAGATGCTCAAAATGGCTGAAGATTTGATTTCTTTAATCAGAGGTTCCCAGCCCCCTCCTGACAAAAGGCCTAGACAAGAGGAAGATTATGCATCCTCTGAGCAAATGTCCATTTCTTCAGACTCCTCTGAGGACCAAGACTACTCCTTCTCTCCTTATGAAGATTCTGATGCTGAGGACTCTATTCCCTCAGCTTCTCCTCCTGAAGACTACTCCTTTGGGGAAACTTTACACACTGTGAGGGAACATTTTCACTGGGAAGGTCAGGACTACTCTGATTCAAAGAAAAGGCTCAGAGAGTTTCTTTTACTCCCCCAACACAGACCACTTGCCATCCCACCAGTTTTGGACATTTGGATGATGTCTATTTAGAATCCAGTTTCAACCCTGACTCTCTACCTCCTGCTCCGGCTAAGCCTGGCAGATACTATACAGTGCCTGATTCCAACAAATTTCCTTACAAAAGCCCTGTAGCTGACCCAGAGACTATCTCCCAGGGTCCCAAGGGGGCTAAGGCATCTATGGCTAAAAACCCAGTACCTTCTAAGAGGGATTCCAGAGCACTAGACAGGCGGGGGAAAAAGGTTTACACCTCAGCCACACTAGCTATGAGGGCACTGAATTGTCAATTTCACATGCTTAAGTATCAGCAATTTCTAATCTCTCAGTTAAAGCAAAGAATAACCACTCTCCCTCAACAATCTGAACTGAAAGAAGTACAGGATCTGTTGCACGCCACTGAGCAGGTGGGCAAACATACCTTACAATGTGGGTTTGATTCTTTGGAGGCCTCCTGCAGAGCAGCTGTCACTGGGTCTGTTATACGTAGGCATGCTTGGTTAAAGGAACAAACTCTGCCTGATCATGTTAAAGCAAAACTACTAGATGCTCCCTTACAGCAGGATAGTTCTTTTTGGAGTTAAAGCAGAAGAAGTCTTAAAGAAAATGGAATATAAGGCAAAATCTATGCAGACAGTCAAAGATTTCCTACAAGTACAACCCCCTCGCTTCAGCAGAAACTGGCCAACAAAGAATTGGTCCTTTCCAGCCACTGACAGACCACAGAGGGGTAAATACAGATGCCCAAGGGGCAGAGGACAACCACAAGCCCAGTATAAACCTCGCCAATGGGGCACTACAACACAAAAGGGAGGAGAAGACAGGTCTCAATCCACCAGAAGGCAAACTCAATGACTTGCAACTCATCTGGCCAAGCAATACTCTCTTGGCAGCCCCCTGGGGGGGGGGGAAACTCGCACTTTTTGCAGATAATTGGCACATTGTCAAAAAGGACAAATGGGTCCTAGACATAATTTCACGAGGATACAGATTTCATTTTCACACCTTGCCAATGAAAAGAGGAATGCCAGATCTGCCACAAAATCAATGGGCAGAGGCACAAAAGCAAATTACAGCTCTCATGGACATGAGAGCCATTCAACTGGTACCTACTCGAGAGCAAGGACAAGGATTTTACTCAAGACTCTTCCTAGTGCCTAGAAAGGACAATACCTGGAGACCAGTTCTGGACCTTTCAATTCTAAACACTTACTTACAAGTACCCAAATTCAAGATGTTAACACTACAGCAGCTACTTCCCATGTTGGGCAAGGAAGCATGGCTAGTAACATTGGACCTCAAGGAGGCATACCTGCATATCCCTATCAGACAAAGTTGCAGAAGATACCTCCGTTTCATTGCAGGTTCAACCCATTACCAATTCTCTGCACTGCCCTTTGGCTTATCTACTGCGCCCAGAGTTTTCACAAAATGCCTGGCACCAGTAATTGCATACTGCAGACAAAGAGGAATTCAAATATATCCATACCTGGACGACTGCCTCATCCAAGCGGAAAGCAAAGGCATTCTCTTACATCATCTGGCCTTTGTAAAGCATCTACTAAACTGCCTGGGGTACACAGTAAATGAAAAGAAGTCAAAACTAGTACCCTCACAAAAAATGACATTCCTGGGTGCCAGCTTGAATACAACGGCCCAGAAGGCTTATCTTACGCCAGACAAGCAACTACTACTGACTAAATATTTCAAGACAATGGCAGCAAAGACCCAATTAACTGCAAGAAAAATTCTGCAGGTTTTGGGCTTCATGGCATCTTGCATACTAATAATTTGCAAAGCTGCATATGAGGAAATTACAGTGGTACCTAAAAAGCGTATGGTCTCAACACAGCCACAGCTTGGACACAATGATATCTCTCATTCCCTGCCTACAACAGGAATTTCTATGGTGGTCACAGGCATGTCACCTCAACAAGGGTCAGCCTTTCACCTTGCCCCCAGCCAGGCAAACTATCACAACAGATGCTTCAGACTACGCCTGGGGGGCACACATGGCAGGACAATGCATTCAAGGCCTATAGACTGCAGATCAAAGAAATCTGCACATAAATCAAAAAGAGATGCTAGCTGTACAGAAAGCTCTGACAGCCTTCAAGGATCTATTACATCCAGGACAACTTGCAATAAAGACGAACATAAACAAACAAGGGGGTACACAATCCTACCCTCTATGCAGGCAAGCAATGATCTTATGGAACACAGCTCTGGCCTACCAAGTCCAGTTACAAGCTCAGTTCCTGCCAGGACAGAAGAACACATTGGCAGACGAACTCAGCAGAAACATCAAGGATCCCCACGAGTGGAAACTAGATCCACAAATATTTGCAATGATTACTCAAAAATGGGGCCTTCCAAACATAGACCTGGTTGCCAGTCCTCAAAACTATCAACTGACAAAATTTTGTACAAGGACATTTCACCATCAAGCTTGGAAAGTAGACGCTCTCTCTTTCAGTTGGAAAAACCTGACAGTATATCCCTTCCCTCCATTGCCTCTCCTCACAAAGGTTCTGTTGAAAGTCAAAAAGGAGAGACCACGACTGATTCTCATAGCCCCAGACTGGCCACGCCAGCACTGGTATCCGCTATTGAAAAATATGGCCCACAGCCCACCCATGGATATTGCCTCAAATCCCCCATTTGCTCACACAACAAAACAATCAGATTCTTCACAGCCAGCTCAAAACTTTAAATTTGGCTGCATGGCAAATCAACTAAACATCCAACCAGCTCCTCTTTCACAAGCAGTTCTGGATGTTATTCTGGAAACCAGGAGGCCAAGCACCAGGAAGGCTTATTCGGACAAATGGAAAAGGTTTTGTGCCTGGAACCAATCTAAAGGCCAAGACACAATTCAGCCTCACATGCCTCACATTCTACAGTATTTAGCTGAGATGTTGCACAAAGGACTTTCCTTTTCCTCAATTAAAATCCATGCTTCAGCTATTTCAGCTCACTACAACACGGATCCACCTTTATTTTCACATCCTCTTCTAAGGCAGTTCCTCAGAGGGGCAAAAAACATTAGACCACCCAGGAGAGCTCCTACACCAACTCGGGACCTCAATTTTGTTCTGGAAAAACTAACACTACCTCCCTTTGAACCAGCTTTCTCTGCAGATCTTCAGTTCCTATCATGGAAGACTGCCCTGCTCCTAGCAATAACTTCAGCTAGAAGAGTCTCAGAGCTACAGGCACTAATGGCAGTGGAACCTTTCCTCATTTTTCATCGACAGAGTTTCTCTACGAACTTATCCTTCTTTTATGCCTAATGTGGTTTCCAGTGTAGCTTTAAATCAAACCATCCATTTACCCACCTTCTTCCCCAATCCACAGAACAAAGGTGAGAGACTCCTACATTCCTTGGACATTCACAGGCAGCTTCGTTACTACTTGGACAAAACTAAGGTTTTCAGAAAATCTGACCAGCTCTTTGTATCCTATGCTACAGCTTCTCAAGGGAAGGCTATATCAAAGCAAACCATTTCTAAATGGATAGGTCATTGCATACGTTTCTGCTATACTCATCATGGGAAACCAGTTCCTGCTATCATTAGATCCCACCCTACCAGGGCAACAGCTACCTCTACAGCCTTTCTCAGGGGGGTTCCAACCAAGGAAATTTTAGAAGCTGCAACTTGGAGTTCAGTACACACCTTTACCAAACACTGTCACTTACCTCTTTTAAGTCCAGGGCAGGCTTCGCCACTGCAGTTCTGCAGGGCCTTATTGCCTCCACTAACCCTCTATGATACCTCCCCCCTACCTTAGCTTTGGGATTCAACCCAAGTGTGATGACTGCAGCAGGGTAACATGATGAACATAGTACAGTTTTGTACCTACCATAAATGTAGATGTTCGAATGTTCACCCTGCTGCAGTCCAGGTTACCCCCCACCCCCACCCCCTCTGATCTACTGGCTAAATCTCTTCAATGCCTTACTGATGTATTTGCTTATAGCTGAAGGGATTTTGTGTTTGTGCAGTGGTTACTCCATTTAGTACTAATTTCTGACCACCTTTTTGGGGGCACCTAACATCTGGGGCAAGAAAAACTGAAGAAAATGGCGTCGGTTGCATTATATATACCCCTGGCACACTGACGTCAGGGAAGAGGCGACAGCAACTGATGCCGGACCAAGACTTTGGAATTCCGGCCGACTGCGGGGACCGCTTGATGACAGGATAACCCAAGTGTGATGACTGCAGCAGGGTGAACACTCAAACATCTACATTTATGGTAGGTACAAAACTGTACTTTCTTGTAATCACAGCTGCACAGGTAAAAACCACACTCTCCAAAGCCAAGAACACAGCATGGGACCTGACATCATCCCAGGCTGCATTCTACACGAACTGCAAAATGAACTGGCAGCTCACCTAAGCACCATGTTCAGTCATAGCCTCACATCAGGGTTTGTGCCCACTGAGTGGTGCAAAGCGACAGTTATCCCACTCCACAAAGGG
>NC_056745.1:1139954931-1140049931 GCF_019279795.1 Protopterus annectens
CTACACTTTCCTGCGGACCTCAGTATGCTAGTGGACAAGTTAAACAGACACATTCTTCTTTCTCACGAGTGGTCCATCATTCAAGCAGTGGTAAGTGAAACTTTATGCCACTGGGGTTAACCGTGCTGTGACCTGTTTGCATCTTGTCTGAAAAACAAGTGCAGCAGTTATTTTTCCCTCATCCCTCCACAGGGTCAGTCACCATGGGGCTCTCTGGTTCACAGTTGGCCCTCATTTCTTCTGTACACCCCCCCCCATTACTTCTAATTACAAAATTATTTCAGAAAGTGACACTGTGCAAGGCAAAGATAGTACTTATTGCTTCTTATTGGCCCTGACAAGTTTGGTTCTCATTTCGACCTCACCTATCTAGTCCTCCTTAGACACTGGACCACAGTCCAGACTTTGTCACATCCATCTGGACGCCTTCTCCCAGACCTCAAAATCTTGAATCAAACCATTTGATTGCTCCAGTCTTAATGATGGCCAGTGATGCGGTAGTTCACATTCTTGCAGTTTCTCATAAATCTAGCTGTAGAAAACTATAGAAGTAAATAGAAAATGTTCTCTTTCTGGGTTGTGGGAAAGGTCTGGATCCCTTTTCCGCACTGATACACTCCATTTTGGACTTCCTTTCAGAATTGTTTCATAAAAGTTAGTTTATCCCACTACAACAGTACAACTAGCAACTATTTCAGATATTCATATTGGTCATAACTAAACTCCAATAACCTCTGTAAGAGTTTCAAAAGCCTTTTTCAGAGGAACCTTTCTGCTTAGGCTTCCTGTAAGAGATCCTTTTCCTCCTTGGGATGTCACGATGATGCTGCAAGCCCTTACTCAATCTTGTTTTGAACCAGCAGCTGCAATAGATCTGAAGTTTGTAGCATGAAAAACAGTCTTCTTAGTTAGTGGCAGTTCTCTCAGCCAAGAGGATCTTAGAACTGCAAGCACTTTCTTGCAAACCACTATTGTTTTTTTACAGGGTTGGCTTGAGACCAAATCCTTCCTTTATTCCCAAGATACCATTAGAGTCCAATATTAACCAATCCATAAATCTACCAGTCTTCTTTCCAAGGTATAGAAACTAAATAGTAAGCAGACAACTGCAAAGTGGAAAGAAACCATGTAACTAAATAGAAAATAAAAAATATCACAAACAACGGGTGCAGTGGAGACCAAGTTTAATAATAAAACTGATTAAAAATACAAGAATGAAAAAAAGTCGTTCTTGTATTTTTAATCAGTTTTATTATTAAACTCGTTCTCCACTGGACCTGTTGTTTGTGATATTTTTTTATTTTCTATATAGTTACGTTCTTTCCAAAGTATTTGAATGAAGGAGAATATGCATTACGTTTACTCAATGTTCACAGACAGCTTAGATTTTACCTTCTTAGAGCAAAGGATATCGGTAAGTCTGATCAGTTAAATGTGGCCTTTTCAAATTTAAAGTTAGGGAGTGGTGTTTTTAAGGTCACTTTGTCTAGATGGTTGTCAAATTGTATTATTGCCATCTATGGCAAACTTAATTTACCATTATCCAAAAAAAACACGGCTCATTCAGTAAGGTCAGTGTCAACTTTTACAGTTTTTTCAACAAAGTCTTCAAATTGATGACATTTTTGCTGCTGCTACATGGTCAGTAGTCCACACCATTGTGTCTTATTATAAACTAATTGTACAATCCAGATCTCGCTCCTCATTTTGCTATGCTGTGGTCAGGAATATCCTTCCTTGAGGCCACTCGGGGATCCTGTAGCTAGAGATTCTGTCCCATCTGTTGAAACTGATGAAAATAGACAACATCGAATGAGAAAGTTATGTACTTCCTATAATGATAGATTTGTGTTGTCTTATATTCATCTGGTTCAACATCCCTCCCTCCTTCCCCTTCTAAGTTGTCATCTTTTCTCCTCGATGTATGGGCAGTGTTCTAATGAGGCTTGCTTTATCCCAGGCATTACTGGTGTCTGTACACTTGTATGCATTTATACCAGTAGTTTTATAACAGTAGTTAATATATCTATATCTGGTTTAGGCAGCAAACTCGATCAGTGGTGTTTAGAGGAAGGAAGAAAGAGATTATGTAAGGAGAGGAGTCAGAGCTCTAGAGGTACGCATTTTGGAGCTGTTGAGATTGGATCTGTATCAGATCCGAGTACCCATCTGTTGACCAAACAAAAATGGGACAACACGGGGGTTCCTATCGAGAAATCAAATGTTGAGAATGCCGAATACTGGAAGACCGAACTCTGTAGTTCGAAAGCTGAGAATGTTGAAGCCGCAGAAACCCAAATTCTTTCCCAGGGAAAGAATTCAGTTTGCCATTTCTGTGGCTTCGGCATTTTCAGACCGGGTCAAGGTAAGTGTACTAACGGGTAGTGAACGGACTTTAGGGTTAGGGCACGGGTCAGGTAAGTGTGCGATAGTGACGGACTTTAGGGTTAGGGCGCAGGTCAGGAAAGTGTGCGATAGTGACAAACTTTAGGGTTAAGGCACGTGTCAGGTAAGTGTACGGTAGTGACGGACTTTAAGGTTAGGGCATGGGTCAGGTAAGTCTGCGGTAGTGACTGACTTTAGGGTTAGAGCTGGGTTAAGGATAGTGGTGTATGTTAGGTTTATTGTAGGTTTTGAAGGTGTTTGGTGTGATTGTGTTACGTGTGTATTTTTCGGAACAGCAAATTTTTTCCCTGGGAAAAAATTTGCTGTTTTGAAGTTTCAATGTTACCCAAATTCGATCTTCCAAGTTCGAACTTGTGGTGTTTGACTTTTTGGAAGTTCGACTTCGTGATATAGATCCCAACACGGACCGATCAATATAGTAAGTACATAACTTTCGTTTCACATACCTGAAATTTAAAAAAAAAAAAAATCTGTTTATAATAGCAAGTAATTGAATTGTAAAGTGCAGAGTATTATTGTGTTAATCTTTGTATTTCAGATGAATTTTCCTGGTTTTGGTGCCTGATTTTGTGTTTTTGCCATTGGTTCCTGGTTTCTTCAAGCATCTAGCCTCCTTTTGTCTTGTGAATTTTTTTTACTTAACAGAATTCCATCCCTTTTAGTGTAATGTGTCCGAAAGGGATGTTTGTAGTGTAGCACTTCATAAAGATGCAAAAAAACTACTTGCTTTGCATGTACAGGTTCATAGCATCTCGATGGCAGTGGGGGCAAAAGATACTAGCTTTATCAAATGCTAGAGTTCAAAGGAACAGAATCAGTTTTTGGATGAAGTAATATATAAGAAAATATATGTAAACTTGTATTTCCAGTGAGAAGCTGAAAGGAATACATGTGAACACTAAAGTGACATAATTTGTGATATATAAGTTATGTTCTTTTCTTATAACTGTCATCAGTTCAACATTACATAAATTGCTGAATTCCTGTCTTTCCTTAAACCTCACTCCTCCAAAACATTATTTTGCATGTATTATTTCCATAATTTCCGTTTATTTATATATAATTTATTTCTTCTTTTTTCTAAAGATCCCCCCTTCCAGTTATTTTCTCCCTGTTACAGAATTCAGTATTTCAGATACAGTTGGTTTAGACTTTGATTTCCATTTTCTAGTAATTGCTTTTTTGGTTGCCATGAAAAAAATGTTTCCTTAGTTACTGCCATTTACTTAGTCAATATTTCTGACAGAGTACTCTGTAGGGAGTTTTTAAAACCTGCCAACTCATTGCACTGCAGAGTTGGAATCTATTCCAAACTGATAAGTAAACTTTTTGCAACGTAATTTGCACTGTGCTGTATTCATACACTTGCCTATATTGTGTCTGTCTCTTGTTGTCTCCACTGTGTGTTTTTTTCTCAGGGTAACTCAAGCTAGATGTTCATCGTGTTACTCTGCTGCAGTCATCACACTTGGGTTATCCTGTCGTCAGGCGGTCCCGCAGTCAGACGGATTTCCAAAGTCTTGGCCCGACGTCGGTTGCTGTCGCCTCATCCCTGACGTCAGTGCGCCAGGGGTACATATACTGCAACCGACGCCATTTTCTTCAGTCTTTCTTGCCGCGCGGTGCCTGAAGCAGAAGCAGTTCGCAAGTGCCGGTCAGCCGACTCCTGAGATTGTCGAATTCGAATTTCAGACCGAAGTCATCTATAAAGCTAAGTACCCCATTGGGGAAACTTTTCTTGCTTCAGACCGATGTCAGAAAAAGTTAACAATTGTATTTCTTGTGGGAAGCAAATACCTCATGAGGATTTTCATTCTTATTGTATACCTTGCCTAGGCCCTGATCATGATGTCACTTCTTGTCGTTTTTGTGCTAGGTTTAATAAGCGTACTATTAAAAGACGATTTGATTTCGCACAACACTTTTTTGGTAGAAAATTTAACTATAACATGCTGTCGGAGCTTCCGGACTACCGACGTGCACAAAAAGTGCAGGGACAAGGACCGACAGCCCAGGCCTAAGCCCAATTCCGAGGCCTCGGTTGATCCGGTCTCCGGTTCTCCAGTTATCAGTGAGGCTCCGACGCAGCCCCTGACTACCGCAGATGTTCATCGTGTTTCACTGTTGCAGTCATGACTGTAGGGTTCTCCCCTGCCAGCAGGCAGTCCTCGGTCGGCCAGAATCCCAAAGTCTGGGTCCGGCGTCGGCTGTTCAACCATGCTCCCTGACGTCAGAGCGCCAGGAGTACAAAGCTGACAGCCGACGCCATGTTCTCCAGTCTTTCTTGCCGTGCGGTGATAGCAGTTCGCAAGTGCTGGTCGGCTGACTCCTGACAATCTTTTCTGAAAAATCTTCAGTCCGAAGACTTTCTTCTCCACTCAAAGCTAAGTACCCCGTTGGGGAAACTTTTTCTTGCTCCAGTCCGATGTCAGAAAAAGTTAATAATTGTATTTCATGTGGGAAGCAAATACCTCATAAGTATTTTCATTCTTACTGTATTCCTTGCTTAGGCCTTGACTACGATGTAGCTAGTTGTCGGTTTTGTGTTAGATTCAGTCAACGTACAATTAAACGAAGGTACGATTTTGCATTTCATTACTTCGGTAGGCGTTTTAATTACAAAATGTCGTCTGATACGGTTCCAGCTACAGGAGTTCACAAAAGACGCAAGGACAAAGACAGGCCTCCGAGATCCAAATCTGATGATATCGCAAAAGCGGAGCCAGCTTCAGGTTCGGTCGTCATCAGTGAGGCGCTTTTACAGCCCCTGTCATCGGCCATTTCAGAACCGATGGCCGAAACGGACCCCCACGAGGAGCCAACTAGGCCTTTGAATATTTCTATTGCAGGACCTTCGGACAATACTCCTTCGGATGGGTCCGGAGCCGCTGTGCAGGTACCGGCTTCCGAAGGGGTTTTCAGGCCTACTCAGCTTCTAATACAAAGGCAAAGACTCCTTCCAAATCAAAGACTGCAACACAGGCCTCTTCTGAACCAGCTCCCAAGTCACAGAAACAGTTACTTAAGATGGCGGAGGATTTACTTACTATGATCAGGGGTTCACATCCCCCTCCAGATAAAAGGCCAAGGCAGGAAGTTTATTATGATTCCTCTGATCAGGCTTCTGTTTCTTCAGTTTCTTCTTCTGACCAGGAATATTCTTTCCCTCCTTATGAGGATTCTGATGCTGAGGAATCCATTCCTTCAGCTTCTCCCCCTGAAGATTTCTCTTTTGGTGAAACTTTGCATGAAATGAGGGAACATTTCCACTGGGAAGGACAGGAGTATTCGGAATCTAAGAAAAGACTAAGGGATTTTCTTCTTCTTCCCCAACATAGACCCCTGGCTATTCCTCCTGTTTTGGATATTGTGGATGATGCTTTTTCGGAGACTAACTTAACCCCTGACTCTTTTCCTCCTG
This sequence comes from Protopterus annectens, assembly GCF_019279795.1. Classification (NCBI taxonomy): domain Eukaryota; kingdom Metazoa; phylum Chordata; order Ceratodontiformes; family Protopteridae; genus Protopterus; species Protopterus annectens. The sequence goes on from NC_056745.1 coordinate 1,139,960,759, forward strand.
CTCCTGTTAAGCCTGATAGATATTACAGGGTTCCTGATTCCCACCAGTTTTTATTCAAGAACCCTACTGCTGACCCTGAAACCATTTCTCAGGGTCCTAAGGGAGTTAAGGCCACTTCTGCTAAAAACCCCATTCCCACTGAAAAGGATTCTAGATCTTTAGAAAGATGGGGCAAAAAAGTGTACACTTATGCTACTTTATCTATTAGGGCTTTAAACCGTCAATTTCATATGCTGAAATACCAGCAATTTCTCTTGTCTGTTTTAAAACAAAAGCTTACTTCCATTTCTGCCTGTGCAGATGATAAGGAATTACATGACTTAATGCATGCCACTGAACAAGTTGGGAAGCATGGTTTACACTGTGGATTTGATGCCTTGGAGGCTTCTTGTAGGGCTGCTGCCTCTGGCACAGTAATTAGAAGGCATGCATGGTTAAAGGAACAAAATTTGCCAGAACAAGTAAAAGCTAAATTATTGGATGCTCCTGTTCAGCATAATGTTTTGTTTGGATCAAAACTGAAGAGGTGATTAAAAAGATGGAGGACAAGGCGAAATCCATGCAAACAGTTAAAGATTTCTTACAAGTACAGCCACCCAGATTTAGCAGGAATTGGCCTACAAAAAATTGGTCCTTTACCAATTCAGACAGGCCTCAGACGGGTAGATACAGACGCTCCCGAGGAAGGCCTCAAACACAAGCCTCTTATAGACCAAGACCGTGGACTGCTTCCACCCCTAGTGGAGGAGAGGACAGGTCACAAACTCATAGGAAACAGACCCAATGACTCCCTCTGTTGGGCTGCAGGAACTTCTTGCCTGGAAGCCCCTCTCGGAGGAAAACTTTCTCTTTTTCATCGAAATTGGACTCCTATAACCCAAGACAAGTGGGTTCAGGATCTGGTTTCAAGAGGTTACAAATTCCATTTTCATACCCTACCAAGGCCAAGCAGATGGCCAGACCTTCCAAAACATCAATGGACAGAGGCCTTAAACGAGGTGGAAGCTCTTTTGGCTACGAAAGCCATAGAACTAGTTCCACTTTCAGAGATGGGACAAGGTTTTTACTCAAGGTTCTTGCTAGTCCCCAGGAAGCAAAATTCATGGAGACCCATTCTGGATCTGTCAGTCTTGAACACCTTTCTAGAGATTCCAAAATTCAAGATGCTTACTCTACAGCAGCTACTTCCACTGCTGTCCAAAAATGCATGGATGGTAACTTTGGATTTAAAGGAGGCATATTTACACATTCCCATCAGGCAGGAACGCAGAAAATACCTCAGGTTCAAGGCCGAATCGAGGCACTTTCAATTCTCTGCGCTGCCCTTTGGATTGTCTACTGCGCCCAGGGTCTTCACCAAATGCCTGGCTCCAGTAGTAGCTTACTGCAGACTCAGGGGAATTCAAATTTACCCTTATCTGGACGACTGTCTTATTCGGGCAGACAGCAAGGAGGTCTTACTCCAGCATCTGCGGTTTGTTCAGGATCTCCTCAAGTTCCTGGGATTCACTGTAAACATAAAGTCAAATTTGACACCCTCACAACAAATAATTTTTCTGGGCGCTTCTTTAAACACAACAACCCAGATGGCATTTCTGACATACGAAATACAGTTTCAGCTGGCTTCAACTTTCAAAACCTTGGCAACTTTAACTCAGCTATCTGCAAGGAGATTCATGCAGGCTTTGGGTTACATGGCCTCCTGCATCCTTCTCGTAGCATATGCAAGACTACACATGAGGCAAATACAGTGGTACCTGAAAAGTGTATGGTCTCAGCATTGCCACAGTTTAGACATACTGATCTCCGTCCTGCCTTGTCTTCAAAAGGAATTCCTTTGGTAGTCCAAGGCATGTACTCTAAACAAAGGGAAACCCTTCTGTCTGCCTCCTGCCACTCAGATTCTAACCACGGACGCCACGGATTATGCATGGGGAGTCCATTTACAGAGCAACTGTCTGCAGGGCCTTTGGACAAAGGATCAGAAGCACCTGCATATCAATTTAAAGGAAATGTTAGCCGTTCAGAAAGCTCTAATGGCCTTCAGGGATCTTCCACAACCAGGACAACTACTGATATGGACAGACAACACCACAGTTATGTGGTACATAAACAAGCAAGGGGGATCTCATTCCTACCCCCTTTGCAGACTAGCCATGGATCTATGGAACACAGCTCTAGCTTGCAATCTGGATCTTCAAGCTCAGTTTCTACCAGGGAAGCAAAACTTCCTGGCAGACAGTCTGAGCAGAAACCTTTCGGATCCACACGAGTGGATGCTGGACACCGAAATATTCAGGATGATAACAGCAGACTGGGGATGTCCTCACATAGACCTCTTTGCATCCCATCTCAATCATCAACTACAGAATTTTTGCACCAGGACTTTCCACGAACAAGCTTGGAAAGTGGATGCACTATCATTCAGTTGGAGAAACCTCTCTGGTTATGCCTTTCCACCTCTTCCTCTTCTTCCACGGGTATTATTAAAGATCAAACAGGACAAGCCCAAGATGATAATCTTGTTGGCCCCAAATTGGCCACAACAGTTTTGGTACCCTACTCTGAAAAACCTATATCTGGAGCCCCCTTGGGTCTTACCACAGACTCAGAACCTTCTGTCTCAACATCAGGGTCAGGTTCTACACTCCCATGTCAGCACTCTCAGCCTGGCGGCCTGGTTAATCCAGGGCCTTTGATTCCTTCTCTCCTACCCAAGTAGGTTATGGATGTCATTTTAGAAGCCAGACGTCCTAGCACTAGAAAATCTTATGCAGGAAAATGGAAAAGATTTTGTTAAGGCTCAGGATTCTGATCCTCTTCTTCCTAACATTCCTTTGATTTTACTTTACCTGACAGATCTATTACATAAGGGTCTCTCTTTCTCTTCCATTAAAATACATGCCTCTGCTATTTCCACTCATTATGATACAGACCCTCCAATCTTTTCCCACCAGCTCATGAGACAGTTTCTCAGAGGAGCTAAGAACTTAAGACCTCCTAGATCTCCTCCCATTCCTGCTTGGGATCTCAACTATGTTTTGGAAAAGCTCACCTTACCTCCTTTTGAGCCTGCTGCCTCTTCTGACATCAAGTTTTTATCTTGGAAAACAGCCATCCTGTTAGCCCTGACCTCTGCCAGGAGAGTTTCAGAGTTGCAAGCTCTTATGGCTGTGGAACCTTATATTATTTTTCATCAAGACAGGGTGTCTTTGAGGACTAATCCTACATTCATGCCTAAGGTGGTTTCCAAAGTGGCTTTAAATCAAACTATCCACTTGCCAACTTTTTTCCCCACTCCTCAAAATAAAGGGGAAAGGATCTTACATTCTTTGGGATGTACACAGACAACTACGTTTTTACCTGGACAGAACCAAGGACATCAGAAAATCAGACCAATTGTTTGTTTCTTATGCTTCAAGTTCCCAAGGTAAAGCCATTTCAAAACAGACCATTTCTAAATGGATTGCTCATGGAATCAGATTTTGTTATTCACACCATGGAAAGCAAATCCCAGGGAGAATACGGACTCATTCCACCAGAGCTGCTGCCACTTCTGCTGCCTTCCTCAGGGGAGTTCCTACCAAAGACATTTTGGAAGCTGCAACTTGGAGTTCAGTGCATACTTTTTCAAAGCACTACAATCTACCTCTCTACTCTAAGTCTAGGGCAGGCTTTGCTTCTGCAGTCTTGCAGGGCCTTTTAGCCGCCCCTTCTACTTTATGACCACCTCCCTTTCATTCTGCTTTGGGATTCTACCCTACAGTCATGACTGCAACAGTGAAACATGATGAACATAGTACAGTTGTGTACACTTAAAGTGTCTTCACTGTTGCAGTCTGGGTTTCCCTCCCTCCTGTCCCCTCTTATTTTTACTTTTGTGTGGTTCCTTTTTTTACCATTCTTCTGAGGTGTATTTGCAAAGGATATGGGACCATTCTCATTTTGGGACTCCTGACATCTGGGGCAAGAAAAACTGGAGAACATGGCGTCGGCTGTCAGCTTTGTACTCCTGGCACTCTGACGTCAGGGAGCATGGTTGAACAGCCGACGCCGGACCCAGACTTTGGGATTCTGGCTGACCGAGGACTGCCTGCCGGCAGGGGAGAACCCTACAGTCATGACTGCAACAGTGAAGACACTCGAACATCTACATTTATGGTAAGTGTACACAACTGTACTTTCTGGAACCCGGGACTGCTACGGATATTTTGATGGATTGTACTAGGCCGACGCAGCCTTTAACTTCAGGCCTTTCCGACGATTTACCTTCCAAGGACGACGGTGCTTCAGAAATGCCATCGGTTTCTGAAGGCATATTCAGACCGACGACTCTTACAGTCAAAACTTTTTCCAAGTCTAAGACTCCTTCTAAATCAAAAAAGACTACACTTCAGTCTCCTGTTCAAGGTCCTATGCCTAAGAAACAGATGTTCAAAATGGCTGAAGATTTGATTTCTCTTATCAGGGGTTCTCAGCCTCCTCCTGACAAAAGGCCTAGACAAGAGGAAGATTCTGCTTCCTCTGAGCAACTGTCTATTTCTTCGGATTCCTCTGAGGACCAAGACTATTCTTTCTCTCCTTATGAAGGTTCTGATGCTGAGGATTCCATTCCCTCAGCTTCTCCTGAAGACTACTCCTTTGGGGAAACTTTACACACTATGAGGGAACATTTTCACTGGGAAGGTCAGGATTACTCTGATTCCAAGAAAAGGCTCAGAGAGTTTCTTTTACTCCCCCAACACAGACCTCTAGCCATCCCTCCTGTTTTGGACATTGTGGATGATGTCTATTTAGAATCCAGTTTCAACCCAGACTCTCTACCTCCTGCTCCGGCCAAGCCTGACAGATACTACAGAGTTCCTGATTCCCACAAATTTCTTTACAAAAGCCCAGTAACTTATCTCCCAGGGTCCCAAGGGGGCTAAGGCTTCCATGGTTGAAAACCCAGTACCTTCTGAAAGGGATTCAAGAGCACTAGACAGGTGGGGGAAAAAGGTTTACACCTCAGCCACATTAGCTATGAGAGCACTAAATTGTCAATTTCATATGCTTAAGTATCAGCAATTTCTGATTTCTCAGTTAAAACAAAAGATAACCTCCCTCCCCCAACAATCTGAATTGAAAGAAGTACAGGATTTGTTGCATGCCACCGAGCAGGTGGGCAAACATGCCTTACAATGTGGGTTTGATTCTTTAGAGGCCTCCTGCAGAGCAGCTGTCACTGGATCAGTTATACGTAGGCATGCCTGGTTAAAGGAACAAAGTCTGCCTGATCATGTTAAAGCAAAACTACTAGATGCTCCCTTACAGCAGGATGTTCTTTTTTGAGTTAAAGCAGAAGAAGTTTTAAAGAAAATGGAAGATAAGGCGAAATCAATTCAGACAGTCAAAGATTTCCTACAAGTACAACCCCCTCGCTTCAGCAGAAACTGGCCAACAAAACATTGGTCCTTTCCAGCCACTGACAGACCTCAGAGGGGTAAATACAGGCAACCAAGGGGCAGAGGACAACCACAAGCCCAATATAAACCTCGCCAATGGGGCACTCCAACCCAGAAGGGAGGAGAAGACAGGTCTCAACCCACCAGAAGGCAAACTCAATGACTTGCACCTCAGCTGGCCAAACAAAGCTCTTTTGTCAGCCCCCTTGGGGGGAAAAATAACACTATTTGCAGACAACTGGCACATGGTCACAAAGGACAAATGGGTCCTAGACATAATTTTACGAGGATACAGATTCCACTTTCACACCTTGCCAATGAAAAGAGGAATGCCAAACCTGCCACAAAATCAAAGGGCAGAGGCTCAAAAACAAATTACAGCTCTCATGACCATGAGAGCCATTCAGCGAGTACCAGCTCAAGAACAAGGCCAAGGATTTTACTCAAGGCTCTTTCTAGTACCCAGAAAGGACAATGCTTGGAGACCAATTCTGGACCTTTCAACTCTAAACACTTACTTACAAGTTCCCAAATTCAAGATGCTAACATTACAGCAGCTACTTCCCATGTTGGGCCAAGGAAGCATGGCTGGTAACGTTGGACCTCAAGGAGGCATACCTGCACGTCCCTATCAGACAAAGTTGCAAAAGATACCTCCGTTTCATTGCAGGTTCAACCCATTCTCAATTCTCTGCACTGCCCTTTGGCTTATCTACTGCGCTCAGTGTTTTCACAAAATGCCTGGCACCAGTAATTGCATACTGCAGACAAAGGGGAATTCAAATATATCCATACCTGGATGACTGCCTCATCCAAGCAGAAAGAAAAGACATTCTCTTACATCACCTGGCTTTTGTGAAGCATCTACTAAATTGTCTGCGGTACTCAGTAAACAAAAAGAAGTCAAAACTAGTACCCTCACAAAAAATGACATTCCTGGGTGCCAGCTTGGACACAACGGCCCAGAAGGCTCATCTTACACCAGACAAGCAACTTCAACTGACTCAATATTTCAAGGCAATGGCAACAAAGACCCAATTAACTGCAAGAAAAATTCTGCAGGCTTTGGGCTTCATGGCATCTTGCATTTTGATAATACCATTTGCAAAACTGCATATGAGGAAATTACAGTGGTACCTAAAAAGCGTATGGTCTCAACACAGCCACAGCTTGGACACAGTGATATCTGTCATTCCCTGCCTTCAACAGGAATTTCTATGGTGGGCACAGGCATGTCACCTCAACAAGGGTCAGCCTTTCACCTTGCCCCCAACCAGGCAAACGATCACAACGGATGCTTCAGACTATGCCTGGGGGGCACACATGGCAGGGCAATGCATTCAAGGCCTATGGACTGCAGAACAAAGATAACTGCACATAAATCAAAAAGAGATGCTAGATGTACAGAAATCTCTGACAGCCTTCAAGGATCTACTACAGCCAGGACAACTTGCAATAAAGACAGACAACACCACAGTAATGTGGTACATAAACAAACAAGGGGGCACACATTTCTACCCTCTTTGCAGGCAAGCAATGACCTTATGGAACACAGCTCTGGCCTACCAAGTCCAGTTACAAGCTCAATTCCTGCCAGGACAGAAAAACACATTGGCAGACGACCTAAGCAGAAACATCAAAGATCTCCACGAGTGGAAACTAGACCCACAAATATTTACAATGATAACTCAAAAATGGGGCCTTCCAAATATAGACTTGTTTGCCAGTCCTCTAATCTACCAACTGACAAAATTCTGTACAAGAACATTTCACCATCAAGCTTGGAAAGTGGACGCTCTCTCCTTCAGTTGGAAAAACCTGACAGCATATGCCTTTCCTCCATTACCTCTTCTCACAAAGGTTCTTTTGAAGGTCAAAAAGGAGAAACCTCGACTGATTCTCATAGCCCCATACTGGCCACACCAGCACTGGTACCCAATATTGAAGAATATGGCTCACAGCCCACCATGGATATTGCCTCAAATACCTCATTTGCTCATGCAGCAAAACAAACAGATTCTACACAGCCAGCTCAAAACCTTAAACCTGGCTGCATGGCAAATCAATTAAGCATCCAACCAGCTCCTCTTTCACAAGCAGTACTGGATGTTATTCTGGAAGCCAGGAGGCCAAGCACCAGGAAGGCTTACTCGGACAAATGGAAAAGGTTTTCTGCTTGGAACCAAGCTAAAGGCCAAGACACAACTCAGCCTCATATTCCTCATATTCTGCAGTATTTAGCTGAGATGTTGCACAAAGGACTTTCCTTCTCCTCAATTAAAATCCATGCTTCAGCTATTTCAGCTCACTACGACATGAATCCACCTTTATTTTCAAATCCTCTTCTAAGGCAGTTCCTCAGAGGGGCAAAAAACATTTGACCACCTAGAAGAGCTCCTACACCAACATGGGACCTCAACTTTGTTCTGGAAAAACTAACGTTACCTCCCTTTGAACCAGCTTTCTCTGCAGACCTTCAGTTCCTATCTTGGAAGACTGCCCTGCTCCTGGCAATAACTTCTGCCAGGAGAGTCTCAGAATTACAGGCACTTATGGCAGTGGAACCTTTCCTCATTTTTCATCAAGACAGAGTTTCTCTACGAACTAATCCTTCCTTCATGCCTAAGGTGGTTTCCATTGTAGCTTTAAATCAAACCATCCACCTACCCACTTTCTTCCCCAATCCACAGAACAAAGGTGAGAGACTCCTGCATTCCTTGGACATTCACAGGCAGCTTTGTTACTACTTGGATAAAACTAAGGCTTTCAGAAAAACTGATCAGCTCTGTGTATCCTATGCTACAGCTTCTCAAGGGAGGGCCATATCCAAGCAAACCATTTCTAAATGGGTAGGCCATTGCATACAGTTCTGTTATACCCATCATGGGAAACCAGTTCCCCCTACCATTAGATCCCACTCTACCAGAGCAACAGCTACCTCTACAGCCTTTCTCAGGGGGGTCCCTACCAAGGAGATTTTAGAAGCTGCAACTTGGAGTTCTGTACACACCTTCACCAAACACTATCACTTACCTCTTTATTCTAAGTCCAGGGCAGGCTTCGCCACTGCAGTTCTGCAGGGCCTCATTGCCTCCACTAGCCCTCTATGATACCTCCACCCTACCTTAGCTTTGGGACTCAACCCAAGTGTGATGACTGCAGCAGGGTAACACGATGAACATAGTACAGTTTTGTACCTACCATAAATGTAGATGTTCGAGTGTTCACCCTGCTGCAGTCCAGGTTACCCTCCATCCAACCCCTCTGATCTACTGGCTAAATCTCTGCTTATGCTTTACTGATGTATTTACTTATAGCTGAAGGGATTTTGTTTTTGTACAGTGTTCTCACCATTTTGTACTAATTTGGATCACCTTTTTGGGGCACCTGACATCTGGGGCAAGAAAAACTGAAGAAAATGGCGTCGGTTGCAGTATATGTACCCCTGGCGCACTGACGTCAGGGATGAGGCAACAGCAACCGACGTCGGACCAAGACTTTGGAAATCCATCCGACTGCGGGACTGCCTGACGACAGGATAACCCAAGTGTGATGACTGCAGTAGGGTGAACACTCGAACATCTACATTTATGGTAGGTACAAAACTGTACTTTTCAGGGAGGGGGTTGTTGAGCCAGCCCATATCCTAGCTGTTAGTCATTGCCTGAGGTGTATTTCGACCAAGAGTTAAATTTCTTAACTATAGACGTTAAGGACTTATATTCATCGATACCACAAAGCACAGGGGTCGAATGGGTGAGAGAGTTATTACTCGAAATGGGGGCCACAACTGCGTTGGTTTCATTATTATGTGAACTACTTGAGGTTGTGTTGGATAACAACTACTTTACATTTGGTGGGGAATATTTTGTGCAGAAAATAGGTGTAGCGATGGGCTCTCCCTGTGGGGCCAGTTTCGCCAATTTGGTGATGGCACACTGGGAGAGAACTTATGTACTTCACCACTTAGAGGTGGCCAGCAGCATCAGGTTTTACACCCGATTTTTGGATGACATTTTTATATTGCTTAAGGGCAATTCTGAAGTTGCAGATGAATTACTTACCCATTTCAATGATAGCACCGACTTTTTATCTTTTACACACAGCTTCCATATAGGTAGAATTGCATACCTTGATGTATACTTGGAAAAGGACGTGGAAACTAGTACCTTTGTATCAAGGATCTACAGGAAGCCAACATACTCAAATTCCTTTTTACACTATTCTAGCTGCCATCCCGTGACTCAAAAGAGAGCTGTTGTGAAAGGCCAACTGGTGAGGGCAGCTAGAATGGTGTCTAGGGAAACTGATTTTGACCTCGAGTGTGAATTGTTGCGAGGTATGTTCTTGAGGAGGAAATATCCCCCTACCTTGGTGGATGCACTTATAAGGGAAGTATCACTGAAACGCATGAATAATATATACATACCACTTTTGGGAGCAAACATAAGTAGTACAACTAACGGAGGTGACATGTTAAGTGAACCACTTAATAGGGAGGAACATGCTGACGTTAATAGTTTTTGCTTTATTACAACATTTAGTCTGGACGCTTACAAAATTTCAGACATTATTAATAAGAATTGGAAATTCTTATCAGACGAAGAGAGACTCCCAAGTGCACTACCAAATAGAGTTAAAATAGTATACAGGAAGGGAGCAAACATAAAGAGCATCTTGCAAACAAGCAAAATGAATAACTGTAGGTCATCTATGCTAGGCATGAATAAATGCAATATGTGTAGGTATTGTACTCACATGGACATAGGTAAACATTTTACACTGAGAAATAGGCAATACACCAGCTATTTGTAAAGCATGCCCCTCATTCTATATTGGTAAAACTGAGAGGAGACTGAGGGAAAGGGTGTACGAACACCTATATAGTATGCGAACTGGAAACATGACTAATGCTTTAGCTAGACACACAGCGACATTCTCGAATCATACCTTTGGCTTTAGAGCAATAGGTGAATGTGTTCACAAGGATAGAGGGGGACCTACCCCCCCTGCTTCTAGAGAGACTAGAATTGTTGTGGCAACTTCGTACAAGAGCCTGCTCAGTACCAGGGCTAAACGAGCAATATTCTAATTCTAGTATTTTGAAATTGAGAGCATTGAATAGATAGGCTATTTTACCTCTGACATTTATTGTGATACATGCAGACTTGGTAGAGCATATAACGTTTGCATATGCACTTTATTTTCAATGTTCAACATACATATATAATATATACTTGTGATATTTATATTGCTACTTCATTATTTTATTTTTAGCATATTTTGTCACAAAATGTTTACTTTAAGTTTTACTTTTCATTGATGTCCTTCAAGGATGCATCTGCAGTCATAACAAATGGGTTGTCCTGTCGTCAGGCAGCCCTTCGGTCGGCCGGATTCCAAAGTCTGGGTCCGGCTTCGGCTGATGTCGCACTTCACCCGACGTCATCTCTGTTGGTCTTCGGGTATAAAGGCATCAGCCGACGCCATTTTCCTCAGTCTTTCTTGCCGCGCGGCGCCCGAAGCAGAAGCTGTTCGCAAGTGCCGGTCGGTCAGATCCAGAGATTACTACTACCGAATACTACTTCGAAGACTTCTAAAAAGCTAAGTACCCCGTTGGGGACTCTTTCTTGCCTCAGCCGATGTCAGAAAAAGTCAATAATTGTTTAACCTGTGGGAAACAATTACCTCATAAAGATTTCCACTCTTACTGCCTGCCTTGCTTAGGCACAGACCACGACGTAGCAGCCTGTTCGGCCTGTGCTTCCTTCAACCGACGAACGCTTAGGCGTCGGTCGGAGTTTGCTGAACAGTTTTTCGGCTCAGATTTTGTATACATTATGCCGTCGGATCCTCCGACTACCCAAATTGTTAAAAAACGCAAAGAAAAAGACCGACACTCGCGGTCCGCAGTTTCGGCCGAAACCACGGTTAAGCAGGCCGCGAGTGTCTCGGTTTTGGCCGAAACCGAGAAAACCGGTCAATCTTCAGCCGAATCCATGACTACTACTGAGGCTCCTGCTACCTTAGTTGAATTGGCCTCAGAAGTTTTGCCTACTACTGTGGTTCCTAGTGATTTATCAGACACCATTCCTTTGGATGTCTCTACCCCAGCACGTGGTGCTGCTAGGCCTCCTGCAGCCATGTCTATTAAGGCCTTTACCAGGGCTAAAGCAGCCAAAACTGTTAAATCAGTGCCTGTTAAGCCCCCCTCACACAGGCCCACTTCTAGTTCACAAATGCTTACTCTGGCAGAGGATTTAATATCCTTAATTAGGGGATCCCAATCTCACCCAGACAGGGCCTCTCAGCCCCCAGAAAAGAGACCTAGAGCAGAGCCCCCCGAGCCAGTGTCCTCTGATGATTCTTCGGATGACTCAGACATTACAGATCAGCCAGAGGCTCCTTTTTCTACTTATGAAGATTCCGATGCTGAGGAATCCATTCCATCTGCCTCTCCACCAGAGGAATTTTCCTTTGGGGAAACCTTACATGCCATGAGAGAACAATTCCAATGGCAGGGACAAGATTTCTCAGATTCCAGAAAAAGGCTTAGGACATTTCTGCACTTACCACAACATAGGCCCTTAGCTATACCTCCAGTACTGCCTGTTGTGGATGATGCATTTAATGATGTTTGCACTGCTCCTGATACTTTACCTCCAGCCCCTGCCAAACCAGATAGATTTTACAGGGTGCCAGACACTCATCACCACCTATACAAGGCCCCACTTGCAGATCCTGAGACTATATCCCAGGGGCCTAAGGCAGTAGCCTCGACCTCAGCAAAAAACCCTATTCCTTCTGAAAGGGAATCCAGGTCCTTAGAGAGATGGGGAAAAAAGTTTACACCTCTGCTACTCTCTCAGCTAGAGCTTTAAACTGTCAGTTTCATATGATCCAATACCAAGAGTTTATGCTTGATCAGTTAACTAAGAAGCTGTCCACTGATGACTCCTTAGATAAGAAATATGTTTTAGAAATGGTGAATAACATTCAGCAGGTTAGTAACCATTCTTTAAAATGTGGCTATGATGCACTGGAGGCTTCATTTAGATCAGCCATGACTGGCACAGTGATAAGAAGGCATGCATGGTTGAAAGAACAGGTCTTGCCGGATCATGTTAAAGCAAAGCTGTTAGATGCTCCTATGGATAAGGCCAGTCTATTTGGTACACCTGCTCAGCAAGTAATGAAGAAAATGGAAGAGAAGGCAAAATCTGTACAAATAGTTAAGGATTTCTTACAGGTTCAGCCCCCAAGGTTTAGCAGGAACTGGCCTGCCAAAAATTGGTCCTTTCCAGACTCCTCAAAATCTCAAAGAGGCAGGAATAGACGCTCTAGAAGCAGAAATCAATCCAGAGGAGGTGCCTACAGAGGACGACAGTGGCAAGGCAATAACCGAGGCACAGACACAACCACTGCCACTGCAACAGGACAATCACAGTGACTTGGCTCTGACACCGCCTACCAGGGAGCAAATAACAGCACCTTTAGGCGGAAAGTTAGCCTTATTTTCGAAAAATTGGCACTGTATCACAAAAGACAAGTGGATTTTGCAAACCATAGACCAAGGCTACAGGTTCCACTTCCACACCTTACCAGTAAAAAGAGGAATGCCAAACCTACCTCCAAATCAAAAAACAGAAGCTCTAAAGCAGATAGCGCAATTAACAAAGATAAGAGCTGTGGAAAGAGTACCAATAACAGAACAGGGCAAAGGATTCTACTCCAGACTCTTCCTAGTACCAAGAAAAGAGAAAAGTTGGAGACCTATTCTTGACATGTCCGTCTTAAACACATACATCATTGTCCCAAAATTCAAAATGCTGACCCTACAGCAACTTCTTCCCATGCTGGGCAAGGAGTGTTGGCTGGTAACTCTAGATCTCAAGGAGGCATACCTGCATGTCCCCATACAACCAAATTGCAGAAGATACCTCAGATTTCTTGCAGGATCAGAGCATTATCAATTCTCAGCATTGCCCTTTGGCTTATCTACTGCGCCCAGAGTATTCACAAAATGCCTGGCATCAGTAATCGCTCACTGCAGGCTACAGGGAATCCAAATTTATCCATACCTGGACGACTGCCTGTTACAAGCGGACAACAAAAGCAAGCTGACAACAGATTTACAAAGAGTCATTTGCTTACTACAAGCCCTGGGATACACAGTCAATTTACAAAAGTCAAGACTGATACCATCCCAAACAAGAACATTCTTGGGTGTGGAATTGGACACAGCAAAACAAATGGCATTCCTAACTGCAGAAAAACAAAAACAACTCCCTCTTTACTTCTTGGCATTAACAAAGCAGAACAAACTAACAGCAAGAAAAGTACTGCAGGCCTTGGGCTTCATGGCATCATGCATAATCTTGGTCCCACATGCCAGACTGCATATGAGAAAGCTACAGTGGTACCTAAAGAATTTATGGTCTCAACACAGGCACAGCTTAGAAACCGAAATCCCACTAATCCCATGCCTGCAACAGGAGTTCCTATGGTGGGCTCAAGCATGCCAGTCAAACCCAGGCTTGCCCTTCCACAACTCTCAAGCAAGCCAAACCATCACAACGGACGCCTCAGACCTAGGCTGGGGCGCACATGTTGGACAAATGCATACAAGGATTGTGGACTCCAGACCAGCTGCACCTGCACATAAACCAAAAAGAAATGCTGGCAGTAAAACTAGCAATCCAGAAATTCAGACCATTCCTCAAAGAAGGCCATCTAATGATAAGGACAGACAACACCACAGTCATGTGGTACATCAACAAACAGGGAGGTACTCATTCATACCCCCTATGCAGAATGACTCTGGACCTTTGGAATATGGCTCTGAGCTACAACATCCAGTTACAGGCAATATTTGTGTCGGGAAAAGAAAACACCCTAGCAGACATGTTAAGCAGAACCACCTCGGATGCTCACGAATGGATGCTACACCCGGACATCTTCAAGGCCATGACAAAGAAATGGGGAATGCCACAAATAGACCTATTCGCATCCCCTGCACAAGGGCATACCACCCACTTGCATGGAAGGTGGACTCTCTATCCTTCAGTTGGAAAGGCCTGACAGCATATGCATATCCACCTCTTCCTTTGATGCACAAGGTACTACTGAAAATCAAAGAGGAACGACCAAGGATAATCCTGATAGCTCCGAATTGGCCAAGACAACACTGGTATCCATTGCTGAGGAGCATGTCTCAGGGGGCAATGTGGTCAATACCCCTGATGCCTTTGATGTTAACTCAGAACAACTACAACATCATGCACCCAAACCTAAAAACCTTGCAACTGACTGCCTGGAACATCACATAGCAGCAACTAACCCAGACCTATCCCAAAGGGTTAAAGACATTATCCTTGAAGCCCGCAGACCTTCAACCAGAAGGAACTATGCAGGGAAATGGAAAAGATTTGTCATTTGGAGTACTAAAAGAGGAAAAGATGTGTCGAACATAGATATTGCTAACATCCTGGAGTACTTGGCAGAGCTTCTACATACAGGCCTGTCCTATTCCTCCATCAAGATACATGCATCAGCTATTTCAGCAGAATACAGCTTTGATCCACCTGTCTTTTCGCATCCTCTACTCAGGCAGTTCCTCAGAGGGATCAAGAATGTAAAACCTCCTAGGAAACCACCATTACCAGCATGGGACTTGAACTTTGTGTTAGAAAAATTGACACTCCCTCCATTTGAACCAGCAGCAACAGCAGATCTTCAACACCTATCATGGAAAACTGCTTTCCTACTGGCAATTACTTCAGCAAGGAGGGTTTGAACTACAGGCCTTAATGGCAGTACAACCCTTCCTAATCTTCCATCAAGATAGGGTGTCCATGAGAACTAATCCTACATTTATGCCTAAGGTGGTATCCAGAGTGGCTTTAAACCAGGCAATCCACCTACCTACCTTCTTTCCCAATCCACAGAACAGGGGAAAGACTGCTGCATACCTTGGATGTACATAGACAGTTACGCTACTACCTGGACAGAACCAAAGGTAACAGAAAACTGACCAGCTTTTAGTAGCCTATGCAACAGGAAGGGAAGGAAAAGCAATTTCCAAACAGACAATCTCCAAATGGATAGGAAATTGCATAAGATTCTGTTACTCCTACCACGGAAAACCAATTCCACAGAACATAAGACCTCATTCTACAAGGGCTACAGCCACTACCACAGCTTTCTTACGAGGAGTGGCAACCAAGGACATTATTGAGGCGGCTACTTGGACCTCCGTGCATACATTTGCCAAGCATTATAATTTACCTCTATACTCTAGATCCCGAGCAGGGTTTGCCACTGCTGTACTGCAAGGGATCCTAACTACACCATAATTCTTCTTCCTCCTCCCCTAGTTTGGCTATGGTATTCTACCCATTTGTTATGACTGCAGATGCATCCTTGAAGGACATAGTACAGTTTTGTACCTACCATAAATGTAGATGTCCGAACAGGATAGCATCTGCAGTCAGGATTACCCACCCTCCTTCCCCTCTGTGGTACTCCTAGGGTATTTACCCTCCTAATAGCTAGCTGGGGGGGAGTCTCTTATGGTGTATTTGTTTGTATATATGTACATACATTATTATTTTTGTGTTTGCCTTCTACCTTTTGGAAACATTGGCATTTATCCAAAATTTTAGCTTACCAAGAGGGCAACTGGCATCTGGGGCAAGAAACACTGAGGAAAATGGCGTCGGCTGATGCCTTTATACCCGAAGACCAACAGAGATGACGTCGGGTGAAGTGCGACATCAGCCGAAGCCGGACCCAGACTTTGGAATCCGGCCGACCGAAGGGCTGCCTGACGACAGGACAACCCATTTGTTATGACTGCAGATGCTATCCTGTTCGGACATCTACATTTATGGTAGGTACAAAACTGTACTTTTTATGACCGACTGGTTCTTATACATTATAGTACTAAATTCAGTTAGAAGTCAACAGAAAGTAGAGTTACTTACCATTATGTCATCATTATGTCGCAAACACTTCACCCCCCCCCCTTACCTCTATGACATAATGACATAATGTCCAAATGCTTAAATGTGTATGTTTGGACTTGTTAGTCTTGTAGTTCATATTACTCATATTTGTTTAGTGACTTTATACTTGAAATGGGGATTTACTTTTGTGTAATTTTACTCGTATTTTCACTAATTTCATTTTAATGTTTTAACCTTATTCTTGTTCTTGCAAGTGAATTGTGTATATTACTGAATGGGTGTATAACTAGGAAGAGGAAATGACAAATGCTTTGTGATCAGGAAATGAGGTCATTCGGATTGTATCAGGGGAGGGGCACAATTTGAATTTGAAATTGTCTTTATAACACAGGCTGGGTTCTTGTGCAGAACCATTTGCCTGAAGAAGTCTTTGTATGGTGAAAGGACGAAAAGTAGTATTTTTGTACCGTGTTGCTTAATGTTTTAATAAATTTCTGGCCCTGTTTGGTCCAGTTTGGTTTTAGTTCTACCATTTGTCCACTATTTATATTTGGATGCTTGAACGTGGCAATTGTTTGGATAACCCTTGAATAAGAAAGGACTTATTTATTCCAGAGCTGCATAGCGGGATTTACCATTCTTCACCAGTGTGTGTCAACTTACCAGCACCATCCTGAATTGGAGAACTTTGTGAGTTTGTGTATGCGTTCTCAAGTTTGCTGATTGCCTGAGGTGTATTTCATTGTAATTCCAATACAGACTGCATTTCTGTGAACTGCTGGAAAGCTGATAGATTTGCTGTGAACTGCAGAGCTGGAATCTATTCCAAACTGATAAGTACACATTTTGCAATGTAATTTGCACTGTGCTATATTTATACACTTGCCTATTATTTATAGTGGTGCTGTATTGTTTCCGTCTGTTGTTATCTCCACTGTGTTTTTTCTCAGTGTAGCTCAAGCTATTTTCAGGGAGGGGTTGTTGAGCCAGCCCATATCCTAGCTGTTAGTCATTGCCTGAGGTGTATTTCTTTGTAAATCCAATACAGACTGCATTTCTGTGAACTACAGAGTTGGAATCTATTCCAAACTGATAAGCACACTTTTTGCAACTTAATTTGCACTGTGCTTTATTTATACACTTGCCTATTATTTATAGTGGTGCTGTATTGTTTCTATCTCTTGTTGTCTCCACTGTTTTTTTTTCTCAGGGTAGCTCAAGCTAGTTTCAGGGAGGGGGTTGTTGAGGCAACCCACATCCTAGCTGTTAGTCATTGCCTGAGGTGTATTTCATTGTAATTCCAATACAGACTGCATTTCTGTGAACTGCTGGAAAGCTGATAGATTTGCTGTGAACTGCAGAGCTGGAATCTATTCCAAACTGATAAGTACACTTTTTGCAATGTAATTTGCACTGTGCTTTATTTATACACTTGCCTATTATTTATAGTGGTGCTGTATTGTTTCTGTCTGTTGTTATCTCCACTGTGTTTTTTCTCAGTGTAGCTCAAGCTATTTTCAGGGAGGGGTTGTTGAGCCAGCCCACATCCTAGCTGTTAGTCATTGCCTGAGGTGTATTTCATTGTAAATCCAATACAGACTGCATTTCTGTGAACTACAGAGTTGGAATCTATTCCAAACTGATAAGCACACTTTTTGCAACTTAATTTGTGCTGTGCTTTATTTATACACTTGCCTATTATTTATAGTGGTGCTGTATTGTTTCTGTCTCTTGTTGTCTCCACTGTATTTTTTTCTCAGGGTAGCTCAAGCTAGTTTCAGGGAGCGGGTTGTTGAGCCAGCCGACATACTAGCTGTTAGTCATTGCCTGAGGTGTATTTCATTGTAATTCCAACATAGACTGCATTTCTGTGAACCGTTGGAAAGCTGATAGATTTGCTCTGAATTGCAAAGTTGGAATCTATTCCAAACTGAAAAGTACACTTTTTGCAACTTAATTTGTACTGTGCTGTATTCATACACTTCCCTATGTTGTTTCTGTCTCTTGTTGTCTCCACTGTATTTTTTTCTCAGGGTAGCTCAAGCTGGTTTCTGGGAGCGGGTTGTTGAGCCAGCCCACATCCTAGCTGTTAGTCATTGCCTGAGGTGTATTTCATTGCAATTCCAATACAGACTGCATTTCTGTGAACTGCTGGAAAGCTGATAGATTTGCTGTGAACTGCAGAGTTGGAATCTATTCCAAAGTGATAAGTACACTTGTTGTAACTTAATTTGCACTCTGCTATATTTATACACTTGCCTATCATTTATAATGGTGCTGTATTGTTTCTGTCTTTTGTTGTCTCCACTGTGTTTTTTTTCTCAGGGTAGCGCAAGCTAGTTTCGAGTGGGGTTGTTGAGCCAGCCCACATGCTGTTTGTCATTGCCTGAGGTGTATTTCATTGTAATTCCAATGCAGACTGCATTTCTGTGAACTGCAGAGTTGGAATCTATTCCAAAATGATACGCTTTTTGCAACTTAATTTGCACTGTGCTGTATTTATACTCTTGCCTGTTATATATAGTGGTGCTGGATTGTTTCTGTCTCTTGTTGTCTCCACTGTGTTTTTTTCTCAGGGTAGCTCAAGCTAGTTTCAGGGAGAGGGTTGTTGAGCCAGCCCACATCCTAGCTGTTAGTCATTGCTTGAGGTGTATTTCATTTTAATTCCAATACAGACTGCATTTTTGTGAACTTCTGGAAAGCTGATAAATTTGCTGTGAACTGCAGAGTTGGAATCTGTTCCAAACTAAGTACACTTTTTTGCAATTCAATGCAACTTAATTTGCACTGTGCTGTATTTATTTATGTATCCATTTCATTGTAATTCCAATACAGACTGCATGTCTGTGAACTGCTGAAAAGCTGATAGATTTGCTGTGAACTGCCGAGTTGGAATCTATTCCAAACTGATAAGTGCACTTTTTGCAACTTAATTTGCACTGTGCTGTATTTATACATTTGCCTGTTATTTATAGTGGTGCTGTATTGTTTCCTTCTCTTGTTGTCTCCACTGTGTTTTTTACTCAGGGTATCTCAAGCTAGTTTCAGGGAGGGGTTGTTGAGCCAGCCCACAACCAAGCTGTTAGTCATTGCCTGAAATGTATTTCATTGTAATTCCAATACAGATTCAATTTCTGTGAACTGCTGGGAAGCTGATAGATTTGCTGTGAACTGCAGAGCTGGAATCTATTCCAAACTGATAAGTACACATTTTGCAATGTAATTTGCACTGTGCTATATTTATACACTTGCCTATTATTTATAGTGGTGCTGTATTGTTTCCGTCTGTTGTTATCTCCACTGTGTTTTTTCTCAGTGTAGCTCAAGCTATTTTCAGGGAGGGGTTGTTGAGCCAGCCCATATCCTAGCTGTTAGTCATTGCCTGAGGTGTATTTCTTTGTAAATCCAATACAGACTGCATTTCTGTGAACTGCAGAGTTGGAATCTATTCCAAACTGATAAGCACACTTTTTGCAACTTAATTTGCGCTGTGCTTTATTTATACACTTGCCTATTATTTATAGTGGTGCTGTATTGTTTCTATCTCTTGTTGTCTCCACTGTTTTTTTTTTTCTCAGGGTAGCTCAAGCTAGTTTCAGGGAGGGGGTTGTTGAGGTAACCCACATCCTAGCTGTTAGTCATTGCCTGAGGTGTATTTCATTGTAATTCCAATACAGACTGCATTTCTGTGAACTGCTGGAAAGCTGATAGATTTGCTGTGAACTGCAGAGCTGGAATCTATTCCAAACTGATAAGTACACTTTTTGCAATGTAATTTGCACTGTGCTTTATTTATACACTTGCCTATTATTTATAGTGGTGCTGTATTGTTTCTGTCTGTTGTTATCTCCACTGTGTTTTTTCTCAGTGTAGCTCAAGCTATTTTCAGGGAGGGGTTGTTGAGCCAGCCCACATCCTAGCTGTTAGTCATTGCCTGAGGTGTATTTCATTGTAAATCCAATACAGACTGCATTTCTGTGAACTACAGAGTTGGAATCTATTCCAAACTGATAAGCACACTTTTTGCAACTTAATTTGTGCTGTGCTTTATTTATACACTTGCCTATTATTTATAGTGGTGCTGTATTGTTTCTATCTCTTGTTGTCTCCACTGTTTTTTTTTTCCTCAGGGTAGCTCAAGCTAGTTTCATAGAGGGGGTTGTTGAGGCAACCCACATTCTAGCTGTTAGTCATTGCCTGAGGTGTATTTCATTGTAATTCCAATACAGACTGCATTTCTGTGAACTGCTGGAAAGCTGATAGATGTGCTGTGAACTGCAGAGTTGGAATCTATTCCAAACTGAAAAGTACACTTTTTGCAACTTAATTTGTACTGTGCTGTATTCATACACTTCCCTATGTTGTTTCTGTCTCTTGTTGTCTCCACTGTATTTTTTTCTCAGGGTAGCTCAAGCTAGTTTCAGGGAGCGGGTTGTTGAGCCAGCCGACATACTAGCTGTTAGTCATTGCCTGAGGTGTATTTCATTGTAATTCCAACATAGACTGCATTTCTGTGAACCATTGGAAAGCTGATAGATTTGCTCTGAATTGCACAGTTGGAATCTATTCCAAACTGAAAAGTACACTTTTTGCAACTTAATTTGTACTGTGCTGTATTCATACACTTCCCTATGTTGTTTCTGTCTCTTGTTGTCTCCACTGTATTTTTTTCTCAGGGTAGCTCAAGCTGGTTTCAGGGAGCGGGTTGTTGAGCCAGCCCACATCCTAGCTGTTAGTCATTGCCTGAGGTGTATTTCATTGCAATTCCAATACAGACTGCATTTCTGTGAACTGCTGGAAAGCTGATAGATTTGCTGTGAACTGCAGAGTTGGAATCTATTCCAAAGTGATAAGTACACTTGTTGTAACTTAATTTGCACTCTGCTATATTTATACACTTGCCTATCATTTATAATGGTGCTGTATTGTTTCTGTCTTTTGTTGTCTCCACTGTGTTTTTTTTCTCAGGGTAGCGCAAGCTAGTTTCGAGTGGGGTTGTTGAGCCAGCCCACATGCTGTTTGTCATTGCCTGAGGTTTATTTCATTGTAATTCCAATGCAGACTGCATTTCTGTGAACTGCAGAGTTGGAATCTATTCCAAACTGATACGCTTTTTGCAACTTAATTTGCACTGTGCTGTATTTATACTCTTGCCTGTTATATATAGTGGTGCTGGATTGTTTCTGTCTCTTGTTGTCTCCACTGTGTTTTTTTCTCAGGGTAGCTCAAGCTAGTTTCAGGGAGAGGGTTGTTGAGCCAGCCCACATCCTAGCTGTTAGTCATTGCTTGAGGTGTATTTCATTTTAATTCCAATACAGACTGCATTTTTGTGAACTTCTGGAAAGCTGATAAATTTGCTCTGAACTGCAGAGTTGGAATCTGTTCCAAACTAAGTACACTTTTTTGCAACTCAATGCAACTTAATTTGCACTGTGCTGTATTTATTTATGTATCCATTTCATTGTAATTCCAATACAGACTGCATGTCTGTGAACTGCTGAAAAGCTGATAGATTTGCTGTGAACTGCCGAGTTGGAATCTATTCCAAACTGATAAGTGCACTTTTTGCAACTTAATTTGCACTGTGCTGTATTTATACATTTGCCTGTTATTTATAGTGGTGCTGTATTGTTTCCGTCTCTTGTTGTCTCCACTGTGTTTTTTACTCAGGGTATCTCAAGCTAGTTTCAGGGAGGGGTTGTTGAGCCAGCCCACAACCAAGCTGTTAGTCATTGCCTGAAATGTATTTCATTGTAATTCCAATACAGATTCAATTTCTGTGAACTGCTGGGAAGCTGATAGATTTGCTGTGAACTGCAGAGTTGGAATCTATTCCAAACTGATAAGTACACTTTTTGCAACTTAATTTGCACTGTGCTGTATTTATATACTTGCCTATTATTTATAGTGGTGCTGTATTGTTTCTGTGTCTTGTTGTCTCCACTGTGTTTTTTTCTCCCACCCACCCTCACTGTTTTTGTCTTGGTGTTAATATTGGTGGCTTTGAAACTGCCCGCCCCACTTGTAAGTTTATATTTGGATACTCCTTCTGGGCCTATCTCATTTGCTCACTCAACTGAGTGCAGTGAGATCATATTCTGATTTCAGGCACTCCTGCTGTGTACAAAGAGAGCATTTGAGAAGGACAACCCCTGTAGCCTCTTAATCCTGCTGTGTTCCCTCTCTCAAAAAAAAAAAAAAAAAAAAAAAAAAAAAAAAAATTATATATATATATATATATATATATATATATATATATATATATTCAGCTGCTTTTACTGTAACTGTCTTAGTTGCTGTACTGCGTGCTGCTATCTGTTCAGTTGTTCTTACTCTGCACTTATTACTGCTTGTTAGTAGCCTTCTAATTTAATGCCTTCTGCACTTGTTTTTTAGTCATTTGTTAATTTATTTGCATTTAATTAAACTGTATTTGCCATAATATTGATGCAGGTGTGCTACCTGCACTGCATTCGAATTGTATTTACTGCTGTTTTAGCTGCTTTTCTGTAAAAAAAAAAAAAAAAAAATCATAGCTTGTTTCCTGCCTTTCCTGTAACTTATCTAGTCCGGATGCAGACTTGCTGTGTCCGGAACTGTTTGTGAGCTCCTGAGCCCCCCAGGCCTTTCTGTGTTGAAGGGAAACCTTCTAGCTTATTGGTGGGAGTGGTGGGCACTGAGTAGCCTATCTACCACAGGAGGAGAGGTTTCTGGCCCTTATACTTTATTGACTGTTTGGGAAGCTCTTCCATCTCTTTCAACCTTCTGATTCAAAAGCCTGTGTTTGTGCTCGTTTCCTGACGTTCCTGTTACTAGTCTAGTCCAGGTGCAGATTTGCTATTTCCAGGACTCTTTGTAAGCTTCTGAGCCCCCCAAGCCTTTCTGTGTTGGAGGGAAGCCTTCTAGCTTATCAGTGGGAGTGGCAAGCATCAGGTAGCCTATCTACCACGGGAAGAGTGGGTTTTGACCCATAAATTGTAGTTTATTGGCTGTTCAGGTCGTTTTCCATCTCTTTCAACTTGCTGGCTTAAAAGCCAGCGTTTGCGCTTGTTCCCCACTTTTCCTGTAACTAGTCTAGTCCAGGTACAGATTTACTGTAGCCAGGACTCTTTGTAAGCTTCTGAGCCCGCCAAGCCTTTCTGTGTTGGAGGGAAGCCTTCTAGCTTATCAGTGTGAGTGGTAATCATTAGGTAGCCTATCTACCACAAGAGGAGTGGTTCTGACCCAGAAATTGTAGTTTATTGGCCGTTTGGGCAGTTTTTTTCCATCTCTCTCAACTTTCTGGTTTTAAAGCCCATGTTTGTGCTTGATCCCCACCTTACCGTAACTAGTGTAGTCCAGGTACAGATTTGCTGTATCCAGGACTGTTTGTAAGCTTCTGAACACCCCAAGCCTTTGTGTTGGAGTACAGCCTTCTAACTTATCATTGGGAGTGGTAAGTATCAGGTAGCCTGTCTACCACAAGAGGAGTGGTTCTTGACCCAGGAATTGTAGTTTATTGATCATTCGGGAAGTTGTCTATCTCTTTCAACTTTCTGGTTTAAAAGACCACAACTGCACTTGTTTCTCATCTTTCCTGTAACTAACCTACTGGAAAGCACTAGAAAGGCTTAAACTGATACAAGCCTTCTAGCTTAAAAGTGAGACTTTGGAGTGATTGAGTATCTGTTTTCTGTATTTTCTTGCTGTACTTAACTGTTTTCCACCTAAACGCTGATTTTTCCAGCACTTATTGTGATTTAAAAGCTTGTTTTTTTCACATATTGTACTTATTTGACTGCCTGCACTTTTAAAAAGTTGTTTTTTGTTTAAATAAATTGTTTAACTGTTGTAGGCTACACACTAAAGTGCAATAGCCTTTTCTGATCGCTTGCAGTCATTTTAAAGCTGTTTTAAGTGTACTTTTTACTGTTTTTGCCTTCTCTTTTCAAAAAAAAAAAATTATTTTTCCCGCCTTTCTAAACTAGTATAGTCCAGTTTTCAGGCTAGTGCTGAATTCAGGGGTGTGTTACAAATTTCCGAGTTACCCATACCTTACTTGGATTGAGGGAAGTTTCTCTGTTCACCTGTGAGAGAGGGGAACTTTGAGTAGCCATCTGTCCCTGGAGGAGTGGTTCCAGCCCAGAAGTTAGTCGTTTAAAAAATGCGTTTCCATGGTTTTGTGTGCCGGGCAGCACCGGTTAGCTAGGGTTAAATTATTCCCGGCTCCACTAAGTCTCCTCTTCAGTTTTCACTTGAAACTTGTCTAACTCTCAACCTAAGCACTCAAAAAGCATCCTACAGTCCAGCACTTGCTCAGACCTAATAGCAAGCACTAATATACCCCAACACTTGAATTCCCAGCAGGGCAAGGCTCTGTATCCACCCCTCACCAACCAAGCGACTAAGCAACTCGCCCTACTATTCAGGCATGACCAAAGGGCAACTTTACGTGTACTCTCCAGTCCAGCTGGCGAATCTAGGTATCCTGAGGCAATGTTACAACTGCCTCATGTACACAGACAGCCCTCTTCTCCTACCACAAAACACTAACATATGCGAGAGATGCAATTATACAGTCAAACTGGAGGCTAAGGTCTCTCCACCCAAGACTGGAACAGACAGTCATTGAGGAGAAGGTTAACATTTGCACCACACCTCCAGCCTCACATAGACCTATTAAACTAGCACTGGCAAAAAATACACATAAATACACAAAATCATACTCAGAGGCTCTAAATATAAACCTGCAAAAGCATCTGAGAGCTCCAAAGCAGACCCCACAAAACCTGCACCTCCCGTCACAAACCAGACAACAGATAAAACACAAAATCAATGTGCTGCACAATCACAGCCCTTAAGGCGAAATAACATACCTGACACACTAGTAATAGGTGACTCAACAGTCAGGCACACTGATGCCCCACTCACTAGGCTGGACAAGGAGAAGGTTACTGTTAGCTGCCTGTTGGGAGCCAGAATCCGCCACATAACCCAAGCATTCAGGTCACTCCAGAACAAGTACAAATATGACTCTGTCATTGTTCATGTTGGTGTGAATGACCTGAGACGTACCTCCCTGGACTACATGAAAAGAGACATGGAGGAGCTCTCTGATCATGTAGCCCAGACGGGTATGACCCTGACCCTGTGTAGCATCCAGCCCCCACCAAGAATGATACCTCAGTATAAAAAAAATATATAAATTTCAACAATTGGCCAAGCTTCTGGTGTCATTCAAATGGGATCCAGTGTCTGTCAGCCTGGGATAACATGCTCGACAAGCTGCGTTGCTTCACAAGAGACGGCTTGCACCTGTCACCCCTTGGCGTTCAAACACTGGCCAAGGCTCTTGCTGCCCCATAGTGCCTTTTTTAAGCAAGGCTCAAAATTCAAACCCACCTCCGTAAACAGCACAAGTAAAAAAACGAGGGTTATGCTGCTCAATGCCAGGAGTTTAAATCTCAAAATGCATGCGCTCGAAACACTCCTAAGTATGGAGAACGTCGACATCTGTGCAGCAACTGAAACCTGGTTCAAGGCTCCAGAGAGCACTACTGGGCTACAACTCATACCACACATTTCAGCCACAGAACACGGACCGAAACACAAAAAGAGGGGGGTGTATCCATATTCATCAAGGATACCCACACCTCCAGGTTAGTGGCGCAGCATGATACCTCTGAGATCATCCATGTGCAACTAACATCGGGCAAATCTGCAATGCAAATTGTGGCCTGCTACAGATCACACTCCATGACCCAGGACCACCACTCCACCTTTCTGGAGACACTGGAAAACATGAAGGTCCTACCGGACACCCCGATATGGGGTGATTTCAATTACCCTACCATTAACTGGGAAATCTACTTAAGTACAAACTCCCAGGCTCAGCGCTTCCTGGAATTTATCAACTCAGATGCCCTGGATCAGCTGGTAAACACCCCTACCAGAGGCCACAACATATTGGACCTCATCTTCTCCAACATGGGCGACAGGTGTTCCGTACCAGAGGTCAACTCATCAGTGGTTAGATCAGACCATAAACTAATCACCCTGGATGTCCATACCCCACCACTACCCCCAACCAAGGAAACCACAGTGAAAAACTTTTATAAAGCAAACTTCACCTTACTTAAGGCAGAGGTTGTAAGTTTCTCATCCCCCACACTAAAGAATAACACTGCCCAAGATGCAGAATCCTTTACAGTTGCACTCTGTGAGCACCTGCAAGGATGCATGGATCATGCCATCTGTAGCAAAACTTTAAGACTCACTCCCCTAAGAGAGGGAAACCAGTCTGGTGGACCTCTGCCATAAATAGGTTATTCAACAAAAGGAGGAAACTAGTTCAGAAAAAAAGCACATCCCAAGAAGGAAAGGCATCCCTGATCAGTATCAGTAAGAAACTAAAGTCCCTAATAAAATCATCCAAGGCTTACTTCAAAAGAAAAATAGCCAAGGATTTGAAAGATAATCACAAAGCCTTCTTTAGCTATGCCAAGAAGTGGCAACTCGCAGATATGCTCTGAGCTAGTGCAAAATAGCACAAAATATACTGAACCTACTGATATTGCCAACATCCTGGCAGATAGATTCAGTGCAAACTTCACTTCCCTATCACCTTCAAAAGGGCCCATAATACTGGAAAAGTGTACTGTCGCGGAAATCACAGAAGCACATGTGAAAACAGCCCTTTCAAAAGCCAAAAACACATCATCAGTGGGGCCAGATGGTGTCCCAGGCTGCATCTTGCACGAACTAACCCCCCACTTAATCACGCTGTTTAACCTCAGCCTCTCCACAGGCTACGTGCCCATAGAATGGCACATAGCAATGTTTATTCCGCTCCACAAAGAAGGGGCCGGAACTGACCTTGGTAACTATCGCCCCATAAGCCTGACTAGCCTGGTCTGCAAGGCCATGGAGCGCATCATCAAGGAGCTCATTAACAAAGACATTGGGAACCTCCAAACACTTGACCCGACCCAGTTCGGCTTGGTTAAGGGCAGATCATGCCTACTAAACCTGGTTGACTTCTTCAAGACAGTCACCAAGGCCATAGATGAGGGGAAAGGTGGTTCACACAGCCTTCCTTGACCTCGCCAAGGTGTTCGACACCATTCCTCACTCTGGTATTATAGAAAAACTCACCAGCATGAACATAAACCCCTACATCACAAGATGGGTTGCCCACTGGCTTACAGACAGAACTCACACGATAAGAATAGCGGGCTCCAGATGTTCATCGTGTTTCACTGTTGCAGTCATGACTGTAGGTTTCTCCCCTGCTGGCAGGCAGTCCTCGGTCGGCCAGAATCCCAAAGTCTGGGTCCAGCGTCGGCTGCTCAGACATGCTCCCTGACGTCAGAGTGCCAGGAGTACAAAGCTGACAGCCGACTCCATGTTCTCCAGTCTTTCTTGCCATGCGGTGATAGCAGTTCGCATTTGTCGGTCGGCTGACTCCTGACAATTTTTTCTAAACTACTTCAGTCCGAAGACTTTCTTCTCCTACTCAAAGCTAAGTACCCCACTGGGGAAACTTTTTTCTTGCTCCAGTCCAATGTCAGAAAAAGTTAATAATTGTATTTCTTGTGGGAAGCAAATACCTCATAAGGATTTTCATTCTTACTGTATTCCTTGCTTAGGCCCTGACCACGACGTAGCTAGATGTCGGTTTTGTGCTAGATTCAATCAATGTACAATTAAACGAA
The DNA here is from genome assembly GCF_019279795.1 of Protopterus annectens. Taxonomy (NCBI): domain Eukaryota; kingdom Metazoa; phylum Chordata; order Ceratodontiformes; family Protopteridae; genus Protopterus; species Protopterus annectens. The sequence goes on from NC_056745.1 coordinate 1,139,988,863, forward strand.
GGTACGATTTTGCATTTCATTACTTCGGTAGGCGTTTTAATTACAAAATGTCGTCGGATTCTGTTCCGGCTACCGGAGTTCACAAACGACGCAAGGATAAAGACAGGCCTCCGAGGTCCAAATCGGACGATATTGTACAAGCAGAGCCAGCTTCAGGTTCGGCCGTCGTCAGTGAGGCGCTTTTGCAACCCCTGTCGTCAGCCATTTTGGAACCGATGGCCGAAACGGACTCCCACGAGGAGCCAACTAGGCCTTTGAATATTTCTGTTGCAGGACCTTTGGACAACGCTCCTTCGGGTGGGTCCGGAGCCGCTGTGCAGGTACCGGCTTCCGAAGGAGTTTTTAGGCCTACTCATCTTCTAATAAAGGCAAAGACAAAGACAAAGGCAAAGACTCCTTCCAAATCAAAGACTACAGCCCAGGCCTCTTCTGATCCGGCACCCAAGTCTCAAAAACAATGACTTAAGATGGCGGAGGACTTACTTACTATGATTAGGGGTTCACATCCCCCTCCAGATAAAAGGCCAAGGCAGGAAGTGTATTATGACTCCTCTGATCAGGCTTCTGTTTCTTCAGTTTCTTCTTCTGACCAGGAATATTCTTTCCCTCCTTATGAGGATTCTGATGCTGAGGAATCCATTCCTTCAGCCCCCCCCCCCCCCTGAGGATTTCTCTTTTGGGGAAACTTTGCATGAAATGAGGGAACATTTTCACTGGGAAGGACAGGAGTACTCGGAATCTAAGAAAAGACTTAGGGATTTTCTTCTTCTTCCCCAACATAGACCCCTGGCTATCCTCCCTATTTTGGATATTGTGGATGATGCTTTTTCGGAGGCTAACTTAACTCCTGACTCTTTTCCTCCAGCTCCTGTTAAGCCTGACAGATATTATAGGGTTCCTGATTCCCACCAGTTTTTATACAAGAATCCTACTGCTGATCCTGAAACCATTTCTCAGGGTCCTAAGGGGGTTAAGGCCACTACTGCAAAAAAACCCATTTCCACTGAGAAGGATTCCAGATCTTTAGAAAGATGGAGCAAAAAAGTGTACACTTCTGCTACTTTATCTATTAGGGATTTAAACTGTCAGTTTCATATGCTGAAATACCAGCAGTTTCTTCTGTCTGTTTTGAAACAAAAGCTAACTACCATTTCCTCCTGTGCAGATGATAAAGAATTACAGGATTTAATGCATGCCACTGAACAAGTTGGGAAGCATGGTTTACACTGTGGATTTGATGCCTTGGAGGCTTCTTGTAGGGCTGCTGCCTCTGGTACAGTCATTAGAAGGCATGCTTGGTTAAAGGAACAAAACTTGCCAGATCAAGTTAAAGCTAAGTTATTTGATGCTCCTGTTGAGCATAATGTTTTGTTTGGACCTAAGGCTGAAGAGGTGATAAAGAAGATGGAGGACAAGGCAAAATCCATGCAAACGGTTAAAGATTTCTTGCAAGTACAGCCTCCCAGATTTAGTAGGAATTGGCCTACATAAAATTGGTCCTTTCCCAATTCAGACAGGCCTCAGAGGGGTAGATACAGACGCTCCCGAGGAAGGCCTCAAATGCAAGCCTCTTATAGACCAAAACAGTGGACTACTTCCACCCCTAGGGGAGGAGAGGACGGTCGCAAGCTCATAGAAAACAGGCTGAATGACTCCCTCTGTTGGGCTGCAGGAACTTCTTGCCTGGAAGCCCCTTTTGGAGGAAAACTTTCTCTTTTTCACCTAAACTGGACTCGTATAACCCAAGACAAGTGGGTTCTGAATGTGGTTTCAAGAGGTTACAAATTCCATTTTCATACCCTACCAAGACCAAGTGGATGGCCGGATCTTCCAAAACATCAATGGTTAGAGGCTTTAAACCAGGTGGAAACTCTCTTGGCTATGAAAGCCATAGAACTGGTTCCACTTTCAGAGATGGGACAAGGTTTTTACTTAAGGCTCTTTCTAGTCCCCAGAAAGCAAAATTCATGGAGACCCATTCTGGATCTGTCAGTCTTGAACATCTTTCTCGAAATGCCAAAATTCGTGATGCTTACTCTACAGCAGCTACTTCCAATGCTGACCAAAAATGCTTGGATGGCAACTCTGGATTTAAAGGAGGCATATTTACACATTCCCATCAGGCAGGATTGCAGAAAATACCTCAGGTTCAAGGCCGGATCGAGGCACTTTCAATTCTCTGCACTGCCCTTTGGATTGTCTACTGCGCCCAGGGTCTTCACCAAATGTCTGGCTCCAGTAGTAGCTTATTGCAGACTCAAGGGAATTCAAATTTACCCTTATCTGGACGACTGTCTTATTCAGGCAGATAGCAAGGATGTCTTACTCCAGCATCTAGAATTTGTTCAAAATCTTCTCAAGTTCCTGGGATTCACTGTAAATATAAAAAAAGTCAGATTTGATACCCTCACAACAGATAACCTTTCTGGGTGCTCTTCTAAACACAACAACTCAGATGGCATTTCTGACATCCGAAAAACAATTATAGCTGGCTTCAACTTTCAAAACTTTGGCAACTTTAACTCAGCTTTCTGCAAGGAAATTCCTGCAGGCTTTGGGTTACATGGCCTCCTGCATCCTTCTTGTACCATATGCAAGACTTCATATGAGGAAAATACAGTGGTACCTAAAATGTGTATGGTCTCAGCATTGCCACAGTTTAGACATACAGATCACCATCCTGCCTTGTCTTCAAAAGGAATTCCTTTGGTGGTCCAAGGCATGTACTCTAAACATAGGAAAACCTTTCAGTCTGCCTCCAGCCACTCCGATACTAACCACGGACGCTTCAGATTATGCATGGGGAGCCCATTTTCAGGGCAACTGTCTGCAGGGCCTTTGGACAAGGATCAGAAGCACCTGCATATCAATTTAAAGAAAATGTTAGCCATTCAGAACGCTCTTTGGACTCTCAGGAATCTTCTACAACCAGGACAGCTACTGATATGGACAGACAACACCACAGTTATGTGGTACATAAACAAGCAAGGGGGATCTAATTCCTATCCCCTTTGCAGCCTAGCCATGAATCTATGGAACACAGCTCTAGCTTGCAAACTGGACCTTCAAGCTCAGTTTCTTCCAGGGAAGCAAAACTGTCTGGCAGACAGTCTGAGCAGAAACCTGTCAGACCCACACGAATGGATGCTGGACACCGAAATATTCAGGATGATTACAGCAGTCTGGGGATGTCCTCACATAGACCTCTTTGCATCCCACCTCAATCATCAACTACAGATTTTTTTGCACCAGGACATTCCACGAACTAGCTTGGAAAGTGGATGCACTATCATTCAGTTGGAGAAACCTCTCTGGGTATGCCTTCCCACCTCTACCTCTTCTTCCACGGGTGTTATTAAAGATCAAACAGGACAAGCCCAAGATGATAATTTTGCTGGCCTCAAATTGGCCTCGACAGTTTTGGTACCCAACACTGAAAAACCTTTGTCTGGAGCCCCCTTGGGTATTACCACAGACTCCGAACCTTCTGTCCCAACACCAGGGTCAGGTTCTGCACTCCCATGTCAAAACTCTCAGCCTGGCGGTCTGGTTAATCCAGGGTCTTTGATTCATTCTCTCCTACCCAAGCAGGTTATGGATATCATTTTAGAAGCTAGACGTCCTAGCACTAGAAAATCTTATGCAGGAAAATGGAAGAGATTTTGCTCCTGGATGCAGGCTCAGGATTCTGATCCTCTTATTCCTAACATTCCTCTGATTTTACTTTACCTGACAGACCTCTTACATAATGGTCTCTCTTTCTCTTCCATAAAGATCCATGCCTCTGCTATTTCTGCTCATTATAATACAGACCCTCCAATCTTTTCCCATCAGCTCATGAGACAGTTTCTCAGAGGAGCTAAGAACTTAAGGCCTCCTAGATCTCCACCCATTCCTGCTTGGGATCTCAACTATGTTTTGGAAAAACTCTCCTTACCTCCTTTTGAGCCTGCTGCCACATCTGACATCAAGTTTCTATCTTGGAAGACAGCCATCCTGTTAGCTCTTACCTCTGCCAGGAGAGTCTCGGAGTTGCAAGCTCTCATAGCTGTGAAACCTTATATTATTTTTCATCAAGACAGGGTGTCTTTAAGGACTAATCCTACTTTCATGCCTAAGGTGGTTTCCAAAGTGGCTTTAAATCAAACTATTCACTTGCCAATTTTTTTCCCCAATCCTCAAAATAAGGGGGAAAGGATCTTGCATTCCTTGGATGTACACAGACAACTACGTTTTTACCTGGACAGAACTAAGAACATTAGGAAGTCAGAGCAATTGTTTGTTTCTTATGCTTCAAGTTCCCAAGGTAAAGTCATTTCAAAACAGACCATTTCTAAATGGATTGCTCATGGAATCCGATTTTGTTATTCACACCATGGAAAGCAAATCCCAGGGAGTATAAGGAGTCACTCTACCAGAGCTGCTGCCACTTCAGCTGCCTTCCTCAGGAGAGTTCCTACCAAAGACATTTTGGAAGCTGCAACTTGGAGTTCAGTGCATACTTTTTCCAAGCACTACAATCTACCTCTCTATTCTAAGTCTAGGGCAGGCTTTGCTTCTGCTGTCTTGCAGGGCCTTTTAGCCGCCCCCTCTACTTTATGACCACCTCCCTTTTATTTTACTTTGGGATTCAACCCTACAGTCATGACTGCAACAGTGAAACACGATGAGCATAGTACAGTTGTGTACACTCACCATAAATGTAGATGTTAGAGTGTCTTCACTGTTGCAGTCTGAGTTATCCTCCCTGCTGTGCCCTCTTATTTTTTCTTTTGTGTGGTTCCCCTCTTCACCCTTCTTTTGAGGTGTATTTGCAAATGGTATGGGATCTTACTCTTTTTGGAACACCTGACATCTGGGGCAAGAAAAGCTGGAGAACATGGCGTCGGCTGTCAGCTTTGTACTCCTGGCGCTCTGACGTCAGGGAGCAAGTCTGAGCAGCCGATGCCGGACCCAGACTTTGGGATTCTGGCTGACCGAGGACTGCCTGCCGGCAGGGGAGAACCCTACAGTCATGACTGCAACAGTGAAGACACTCGAACATCTACATTTATGGCAAGTGTACACAACTGTACTGTCTGACTCTAAACCATCCGACTCTAAACCAGTCACAAGTGGTGTCCTGCAAGGCTCAGTTCTGGGACCCCTACTGTTCGGCATATATTTCTCAGAAGTACAGGCAAACACAGGAGGGCTATGGCTAACCAAGTTCGCCGATGACTGCAAACTGGGAGCCATAATTGACTCTCCAGCTGACACGGACATCCCTCAAAAAGGCCTTACTAAGACAAACACCTGGTGTCAAAGTCATGGCCTCAAGCTAAATGCCAAAAAATGCATAGTCATCCCATTTGGGAAAAGCAAAACACCCACGAATTACCACATAGGCGGCAGCCCCTTAATACAGAAGAGGTAGTAAGAGATATGGGGATCCAGGTAGATAGTAATCTCTCCTTTGACAATCATATTGCCAAAGTAGTTAGGAAATTCTTCTATGTGGCCCATCTAATTACTAAGAGGTTCGCATCTAGAAATAAGGAGATTATAGTGCCCCTCTACTCGTCACTCATCAGACCCATCATAGAGTACAATGCCCCATTTGGGATGTACCTCACAAGACACTTCCAACAGCTGGAAATACCACAAAAGCACCTCACCGAAAGGATTACTGGCCTCAAACATATGTCCTATGCAGCCCGACTGAAAAAACTCCGGCTGTACTCAGTGGCATATCGCTTACTCAGAGGTGATCTCTGCCTGACTTACAAAGCCATATCCAAATCAGAATTGATGGACATGCTGCACCTAAAGAAATCCAAGTCACTGCGAGCCACACGCTCTAGTGATCTAAACCTCGCCACAACAATAAATAAAACATGCTGGAGGGATAGATTCCTGTTACAGAGACTCCCCATGCTTTGGAGCAAAATTCCTAACTACATTAGGCAGAGCCCCTCACTAACACTCTTCAAGAGAAGCCTTGATGAGTGGATGGGTAACAGAAAGTACACCCCTGGGATCACTTCATTAGCTCTGCTTGACAGTAGCTCAGTTAATTAATCAATGGGGCGGCGAAAGCCGACACACTCTGGCTAGGCTTATAAATGCCCTCTGGCAGATAGCCTAGTACCTACCTATGAACCTATTTGCAAAATGTATGTTCCCAGTTGCATCTTTCTTCCCCATTACCCATCCGACATTTGCCATTTACCTGAGGAAAAATGATTTTGAGTCTGCTTGGCGTATAACATTACATAAGCAAACACTTTCAAGCAGAAACCCTAAACCTTATAGACTTTGTGGCATACTTGGGAGCCATACATTATGTCCTGTTTGGTTCCCTTGTAAATTGCCTTTTCAGTCTATCTTCCCAATCTTTTCTAACTTTTTCTGATTGATTCTTGTAGTTATGTGATATTTTATATGCCCTACTAATTATCCATTTTTAACAGCAGTTTCTGTTCTAGACTAAATTAAAAACTGTACCAGTCCAGATCTTTTAATTTAAGATTCCCCTATCCCTTTCTCTTTGTCTATACTCTATCAATCCCTGGCAGGGAAGGCAGTCTCTAAGCCTGCAGTCCAAATGGCTTCTTGGCTTCTTCTCATTCTGTTAGTTTTCCGTCTGTAGTTGTTTGTTCCAAATACCCTGGTTCCTTTGCCAGCTTCCTACAGTAAATTCTTGACCCCTCTTGCCTATTCTGTGTACCCCTTACTGAGTCATCCCTATCGGCGAAATCTCCTTTCTCCATTCTTGTGTTTGCCTTGTTCTTAGAATACTCTCAGCTACTTTATGAATATAATATTTTATATGGCTGTTGTTCTTCTCCTTAAGGATCTGCATCCAAAATCCCACTGTCTCCTTGTTTCTTGAAATTTTCCCCGCTTCAAAATCATTCCTTTCCACTTTGAATTATAACTTTCTGCTTGTGATGTCCTTCAAGGATGCATCTGCAGTCCTAACATATGGGTTGTCCTGCCTCAGGCAGCCCTTCGGTCGGCCGGATTCCAAAGTCTGGGTCTGGCCTCTGCTGATGTCGCACTTCTCCCGACGTCATAGCTGCTGTCAATTGGGTGTAAAGGCATCAGCCGACGCCATTTTCCTCAGTCTTTCTTGCCGCGCGGTGCCCGAAGCAGAAGCTGTTCGCAAGTGCCGGTCGGTCAGATCCAGAGATTTCTACTACCGAAGACTTCTAAAAAGCTAAGTACCCCGTTGGAGACTCTTTCTTGCCTCAGCCGATGTCAGGAAAAAGTAAATAATTGTTTAACTTGTGGGAAACAAATACCTCATAAGGATTTCCACTCTTACTGCCTTCCTTGCTTAGGCCCAGACCACGACGTATCAGCCTGTCTAGCCTGTGCTTCCTTCAACCGACGGACACTTAGACGTCGGTTGGAGTTTGCGGAGGAGTTTTTTGGTCCCGCTTTTGCTTACAAAATGCCGTCGGAGACTCCCGACTACACAATTATCTAAAAAGCATAAGGAAAAGGACCGACACTCGCGGTCCACGGTTTCGGACAAAACCATGGTTAAACCAACCGCGAGTGTCTCGGTTTCGGCTGAAACCGAGTCCTCGGTTCTTCCTTCGGCCGAAAGCATACCTCCGACAGCCGAGGCCTCGCACAGCATGGTGGAATCTGCTACTGAAATTTCTCCTGCTGTAGCAGACACCCAGGATTTATCAGATACTATTCCTTTAGACATATCTACTCCTGCACGTGGAGCTGCTAGGCCCCCTGCATCTATGTCTATCAAGGCTTTTTCTAGGGCTAAAGCAGCTAAATCTTCTAAGGCCTTGCCTACTAAAACCCCCTCACAGAGGCCTACCTCTAGTTCCCAAATGCTCAGCCTGGCTGAGGATCTCATTTCTTTGATCAGGGGATCCCAACCTCACCCTGACAGGGCCTCTCATCCCCCTCCAGAGAAGAGGCCTAGAGCAGAGCCCCCTGAGCCAGTTTCAACAGATTATTCCTCGGATGATTCAGAAAACTCAAATCCTCCAGAAGGCCCTTATTCACCATATGAGGACTCTGATGCAGAAGACTCCATTCCTTCTGCCTCTCCTCCTGAGGAATTTTCTTTTGGGGAAACCTTGCATGCTATGAGAGAGCAATTTCAATGGCAGGGCCAGGATTTTTCAGATTCAAGGAAAAGGCTAAGGACCTTTTTACATTTACCACAGCATAGGCCTTTAGCCATTCCTCCAGTACTAACAGTTGTATATGATGCATTTAATGATGCTTGTACTGCCCCTGACTCTCTTCCCCCGGCCCCTGCTAAGCCTGACAGATACTACAGGGTCCTGGACACACACTATCACTTGTATAAGGCTCCTATTGCAGATCCTGAAACTATTTCACAGGGCCCCAAAGCTGTAGCAGCTGCCTCTGCCAAAAACCCCCTCCCTTCTGAAAGAGAATCCAGAGCATTAGAGAGATGGGGTAAAAAAGTTTATACTTCTGCTACTCTTTCGGCTAGGGCCTTAAACTGTCAATTCCACATGATTCAGTATCAGGAATTTTTGTTAGATCAGCTAAATAAAAAACTGTCTTCCCCTGAACCTTTAGACCGTAAGTCCCTTCAGGATTTGGTACATAACACTCAGCAGGTCAGTAATCATTCCTTAAAATGCGGCTATGATGCACTGGAGGCTTCCTTTAGATCAGCTATGACTGGTACATTGATCAGAAGGCATGCATGGTTAAAAGAGCAATCCTTACCAGACGATGTGAAGTCCAAGTTCTTAGATGCTCCCATGGAGAAACAAAGTTTGTTTGGCTCCCCTGCACAGCAAGTGTTAAAGAAGGTGGAGGAAAAAGCAAAATCTGTCCAAACAGTCAAGGATTTCTTACAGGTCCAGCCTCCGAGGTTTAGTAGAAATTGGCCTTCGAAGAATTGGTCCTTTCCAGACACCTCCAGAGCACAAGAGAGGCAGAAATAGGCGCCCAAGAGGAAGAGGTCAATCCAGAGGTGCCTACAGGGGACGTCAGTGGCAGCCTAATAACCAGAGAAGTACTGCCACAGATCCAGCTACTACCACTCCCACAGGACAGTCACAATGACTTGGCTCTGATACCGCCTACCAGGGAACAACTGGAAGCACCCTTAGGCGGAAAGCTGGCTTTATTTTCAGTAAACTGGCATTACATTACAGGAGACAAATGGATTTTACAGACAATAGACAAGGGCTACAGGTTCCACTTCCATACTCTACCAAGAAAGAGAGGAATGCCAAACCTACCACCAAACCAAAAAACAAACGCTCTAGGACAAATCCACCACTTACTAAAGATGAGAGCTATAGAAAAGGTACCGTCTATGGAACAAGGACAAGGATTTTACTCCAGACTTTTCCTGGTACCAAGAAAAGAAAACCAATGGAGACCTATTCTCGACCTGTCCACTCTGAACACATATCTCATTGTTCCAAAATTCAAAATGCTGACCCTACAGCAACTTCTTCCCATGCTGGGCAAGGAGTCTTGGCTGGTGACTCTAGATCTCAAGGAGGCATACCTGCACGTTCCTATACGACCAGATTGCAGAAGATATCTCAGATTTCTTGCAGGATCAGAGCATTATCAATTCTCAGCATTGCCCTTTGGCTTATCTACTGCCCAGAGTATTCACAAAATGCCTGGCATCAGTAATTGCTCATTGCAGGCTTCAGGGAATTCAAATTTATCCATACCTGGACGACTGCCTGATACAAGCGGACAACAAGATCAAATTAACAAAAGATTTGGAAAAGGTTATTCACCTACTGCAAGCCCTGGGATACACAGTCAACATAAAAAAGTCAAGGCTGGTACCATCCCAAAGGATAACATTCTTGGGTGCAGAACTGGACACATCAAATCAAATGGCATTTCTCACAGCAGAAAAGCAAAAGCAACTACCACTCTATTTCATGGCATTAACAACGCAGAACCAGCTTACAGCAAGGAAAGTCCTGCAAGCCCTGGGTTACATGGCATCCTGCATAATATTGATTCCACATGCCAGACTGCATATGAGGAAGTTGCAATGGTACCTAAGGAATTTATGGTCTCAACACAAGCACAGCTTAGAAACCCAAATTCCAATAATTCCATGCTTGAAGCAAGAATTCCTGTGGTGGGCTCAGGCCTGTCAGTTGAACAGAGGACTGCCTTTCCACAAAACTCACCCAAGCCAGACTATCACCACGGACGCCTCAGACCTCGGTTGGGGGGCTCACATGGCAGACAAGTGTATACAAGGCCTATGGACACAAGACCAGCTGAACCTACACATAAATCAAAAAGAGATGCTGGCAGTGAAACAGGCAATTCAGACATTCAGACCGTTTCTTCAACAGGGTCATTTGCTGATAAGGACGGACAACACCACAGTCATGTGGTATATCAACAAACAGGGAGGCACGCACTCATATCCTCTATGCCGGATGGCAATGGACCTGTGGAATGTGGCCCTGAACCTCAACATTCAGCTACAGGCCATATTTGTGCCAGGAAAAGAAATTATACTAGCAGACACCTTAAGCAGAACTACCACGGATGCCCACGAATGGATGCTACATCCAGGCATCTTCAAATCCATTACAAAGAAATGGGGGCTACCAGAAATAGACCTGTTCACATCCCCACACAACCACCAATTGAGGAAATTCTGCACAAGGACATACCACCCTCTTGCTTGGAAGGTGGACTCCCTATCCTTCAGTTGGGAAAACCTGACAGCATATGCATTCCCACCTCTTCCTTTGAACAAAGTGCTACTGAAGATCAAAGAAGATCACCCAAGGATCATCCTGATAGCTCCAGACTGGCCGAGGCAGCATTGGTACCTGCTACTGAGGAGTATGTCTCGGGCACACGCATGGCCTCTACCTCTAGTGCCTCTACTGCTAACACAGAACAACTTCAAGATCCTGCATCCAAACTTGAAAACTCTGCAGCTAGCTGCTTGGAATATTACATAAAACAAAATAACCCAGATTTATCTCAGAGGGTTAAAGACATTATCCTGGAGGCTCGCAGACCCTCCACAAGGAAAACTTATTCAGCCAAATGGAAAAGATACCTCATTTGGAGTGCAGCAAAAGGAGAAAATGTATCATTAGCAAACATAGCGAACATCCTGGAATATTTAGCAGAACTTTTCCACAATGGCCTGCCTTACTCCTCCATTAAGATTCATGCATCAGCAATTTCTGCAGAATACAACATGGATCCTACAGTCTTCTCTCATCCTCTACTCAGGCAGTTTCTGAGAGGAATTAAAAATGTAAAGCCTCCAAGGAAGCCACCTTTGCCTACATGGGACCTTAACTTTGTGCTGGAAAAGTTAACACTTCCCCCTTTTGAACCAGCAGCGACAGCAGAATTACAGTTCTTATCTTGGAAAACTGCTTTCCTGCTTGCAATCACTTCAGCAAGAAGGGTTTCTGAATTACAGGCATTAATGGCAGTACAGCCCTTCCTTATCTTCCATCAGGATAGAGTGTCCTTGAGAACTAACCCTACTTTTATGCCAAAGGTGGTCTCCAGGGTATCATTGAACCAAGCAATCCACCTACCAACATTCTTCCCCAACCCACAGAATAGGGGGGAAAGACTACTACACACCTTGGATGTGCACAGGCAATTGCGCTACTATCTGGACAGAACCAAGAACAATAGAAAAACTGACCAGCTTCTGGTAGCATATGCAACAGGAACGGAAGGAAAAGCAATTTCAAAACAGACAATCTCAAAATGGATAGGAAATTGCATTAGATTTTGTTACTCTTTTCATGGAAAAACAGCTCCATAAAACATCAGACCTCACTCCACAAGGGCTACAGCCACTACTACAGCTTTCCTACGAGGAGTGGCTACCAAAGACATTTTAGAGGCTGCTACTTGGAGCTCCGTGCATACATTTGCCAAGCATTATAATCTACCTTTATACTCCAGATCCCGAGCAGGTTTTGCAACTGCTGTTTTGCAAGGGATCTTAACTACACCTTAATCATCTTTAGTGCCTCCTCCCCCAGTTTGGCTATGGTATTCTACCCATATGTTAGGACTGCAGATGCATCCTTGAAGGACATAGTACAGTTTTGTACCTACCATAAATGTAGATGTCCGAGAGGTATGCATCTGCAGTCAGGATTACCCATCCTCCTTCCCCTCTGTGGTACTCCTAGGGTATTTGCCCATCTTGTAGCTAGCTGGGGGAAACTATTATGGTGTATTTGTTTGTATATATCTATATACATGTTTATTTTTGTTTGCTCTCTACTGTTTGGAATCATTTGCATTTATCCAAATTTAGCCTTCCTAGAGGGCACCTGACATCTGGGGCAAGAAACACTGAGGAAAATGGCATTGGTTGATGCCTTTATACCCAATTGACAGCAGCTATGACGTCGGGTGAAGTGCGACATCAGCCGAGGCCAGACCCAGACTTTGGAATCCGGCCGACCGAAGGGCTGCCTGAGGCAGGACAACCCATATGTTAGGACTGCAGATGCATACCTCTCGGACATCTACATTTATGGTAGGTACAAAACTGTACTTTATGTATATGAGCCTTAACTGTGTAGCTCTGAAATTTCCTTTCAAAACAGGTAATCATAAACCACCTTGTTCTGTTGGAAGGATGAACTTACCCCACTTAATCCTTGCCCTCTTCTCCTCCTAGATAAATTCTTTCGACTATTTATTAATTACTATCCACAACTTTTTGTCTGGTTGATTTAAAAATATGCCTGACCTGTATATAAAACTAAAGGGACCAAAACATTTTCACTGCTTGTATCTTACTGTCCATATCCATAATCAAGAGCTTCCAGTTTTTCAGATTTTATGTTATCTTTTGTTTAGTCTCTTCCCACATATCCTTATATGCCATAATAGAAGCCATTTGAATCCATATTCCCAAATACTTCATCTTATTGTGCCACCATACGTATGGGCATTGCTGAACTAATTCATATGTGGGTACATAAGTGTAGTCTATAGCTTTTGTTTAATCTTCATTAATCTTATATCCCAGAAAGACATGGAACTGTCTCAGAATGTTCCACAGCACTAAAAAAAAAGTTTCACAGCACAAAAAAAGGGGGCGGGGGGTGAAAAAAAGTCCAATAGGAGTGAGATGTCCTTTTTCTAATATAGCCAATTTTTGATTACTTTACCAATTATATCCTTGACTTTGAGTCCCTTATTTCTTTGTCAGTGGTCCTAAATATAAATCGAATAATGAAGGGGAAGGAGGATACCCCTGCCTGGTTCTTCTCTTCAGACACAACTTATCAGAGAGGAACCTACCAGTTTTAAATCTTGCCTCCGATCCTTCATACAGCCTCCTAATTAACCTTATGCAAATGCTTACATTGCCCTACTCATAACATCCCAGTTTAGTCCGTCGTGTGCTTTCTCTGCATCAAGACCCACCAACAACAGTCTACTTCTCCTGAATCAACATTGTTCTATTAATGTTCTCAAATGTTTGCCTCCCCTCCACAAAACCACGTTGCTCTATATTTATCAATTTTGAAAACACCTCTGTCATTCTTTTAGCTATTATAAACACTTCATGGTTTAATTTTGAATTGGGTCTGTATGAAGCTGGGTTTGATGAGTCTTTACCATCTTTAGGTATTACAGCCATCACAACATTTTTCCACGATCTTGGTGCTTCCCTTCATTTCATAGTATGAAGCCTTTTCTTTTGAGGATTGCATTTTTTTTTCATACACTTCAGCAGTTGATGTTAAACTTTTCACTTAAAAACTGAACATCACAGTGTGCATTGATTCATTAGTAAACGGGCTATGAAATGGAGACACAGTGAGGAGCTGTTTGGCATCTGAACAATTACAGATCTGCTAGTAAATCTGTTTCCTGTATTTTGTTTTGTATCTTATGATAATGTTAAATACATTAAAATAAAAGCAGTTTTAATACCAAGGATAGTGACAAAACATTGCAGATATCACTGCAAGTAACCGCTAGGAAGTAAATAGTATTGCCTAAATGTGAGATTTCAAACATGTTTGGTTTCCATCTTGTCTCTCTGTTTTTATTAACTGTCATGAAAGAAAAATGTTAAACACTGTGGTCTAACAGGAGAAGCCCTAAGGCCAACCAAATTTGATTAGCAGTTCAGGTACTTGGCAGGGTAGAGTGGGAGTGCCCATCCTTGGAGGGGGGGGGGGGGTGCTGAGCAGGACACACACATCCACAATCCTTCATATGAGGGCAGGCTTTACAGTGGGCATCCTGTTGGCAAGAATTTAGCTCACCAAGCTAGAACCTGGTAGTAGTTCTCATTACCAAGTGCATTGGAGTGTGTACTTAAAGGAGAAGGACATTATTAGTCTCCATGGTGAAGCAAGTAGCCCATAGCATTGGGTTAGGGATCTGCACACATTTGCTCTAATTGCCAATATGTCGGTGAGAGCACAAGCACATTTTTATCTACTGAATGACCACCTCCAGTTTGCTGTTGTCCTTGCAGATGATCTAGGGACTCACCACTTCTAGGGGAATGAGTGGGCTCGAGTCCAGTAGGCAGAGACTTGATGGTCAGCAGTCAGTGGGAGGGAGGAATAACTTATAAAAAAGTTTTTTTTTTTTTTTTTTTTAAGATAGATTACAGACAAAATATTGATCTGTTTTGATTTTTTTTTCCAGCTGATAGGGTGTTTTTCAGAGGCACATGATGTAGATTTTAATTTTTTCTTTTTGATACAGTAACCATAGTCTGTCTCTTGACATGTGGTGGAAGTCATGTATTTGTAGCACTGTAGTTTTCATATATAATCTTTGTACATGATGACTTGTTTATTACTTTAATGTGTTGTAATTTATACCATAGCTTTTCTTCCTGGGGCATTACGAGAAATGGCACTGTTTCCAGCTAGACCTGTTTGGTCAACATGTAACATAAATAAAACTGCGCCTACAAAATTTATCTCAGCTCTTACGGCCTAGACACCGTTTCTGGAGCTTGTGCTGCTATTCCCTGTAAGGGTTAGCTTTCATATTAAGCCTGTTTAATCATATTATATTAAGATGTTAGGACTTTGTTCTGTATACAACAGTCTGAGTGTTCCTGATTGTACACCGGTATTTCTCAGGGCACAATACTGCTCTCTTATAAAAAGACCTGCTGAGTCAGGTTATGTTTAAGGGATAATAATGTCTAAAGTCCATGCCAAACATAGTATCGGTGGCGCTCACTTTGGAGCTTTTAGAATATCCTCTTTGCATTCTGTATTCAGCAGGATCAGAGTTGCCTTGTAAATGTTATGTTAACAAAAATCTTGACTGACTCAGCATTTTTGTTTGCTTCAGATTTGTAACCAAAAGCCTTTAACTCTTGCTCCTTCTAAATCAAGCATGTGCAGGTGGAAGAGGATTTTTCTAAGAATAATTGTGCACCAGATCATAAATTAAAAGTTCTAAATTAAGTTGACTTTTCATTTTAGAGACTTGAACAAATGTTTTTCATTATAGATTTTCTTCTGTTTTACATGCTAGTGTCATGTATTTTGTTTAACTGTAAATGCTGTTGAAGTTTCTGCTTTAAATCTGTAATAGACTGTTTTCAAAACACCTGTTAACCGGTCCTGGTGCTAGCATTTATAGGTCTGTTTTTCCTAGACTTTATGAGGATATTCTCGCTAATGGTTGGTTTTCTTTTTGGGACTTCACATTTAGCAGTTTTCTTAGTACAGCATTACCTCATCTTTCTTGAGAGGCCAGGCAGTTATCCTATTTCTGCTTATTTGGACATGCTTGTCTTGTTAAAGTGTGACTGCAGTGAAATGCAAGCCCGTAAGTGAGAGTCTTTCTTTCGTTCGTTCATTCGTTTGTTGGTCAGGGTTAGAGCTCTAATCCTCATGAACTATTTTTAGATTTGCGTATTACAGAACAGAAAACAAGTAAAAATGCATGCAGTACAGAGTATAAATGATTTTAAAATAAAAATGTGGTATGCAGTTGAAACAGTAATGCTTAATTTCTCAGTAAAGTCCCACGAGTAGGCCAAATTGAATTGATGGAAGGAGATTCTCGACTTTGCATTGGAGTGGAAAACTGACTTGTACTTCCTCACCACCCCTCCGACATTCACACGTTGTAACACTGCCCCTCCATCCTTTACATTTTTATAGAGATCATTTTCTAGGAAACAAATCTGTCCATACTAATTAAAGTGTTTTTAATCCATTTTGTACAATTTCCAGAACTTAATGCTGTGTGTCACTTCTTTATTCTGTTGGCAATTAGGATTAGTTGGCAGTGATGTTAACACAAACTGCTGTTAAACACAACCATTTTTCATCCTGAGCATTAACAGCAGAGAAGTACAGTGACAATTGAAAAATAGCATGTTTGCAAAGCAGATATGAGCACAGTACAAGTTAACAAAGCAGTTATTTTAATGTCTCCCCTTTCACTTATGATCCGTGTGTCCTTTGATTGTCTCAGCAGTACTGCTTTACCCACTGACTGTAGGATGCAGCTGACAGCTTGCCACAGTCTCACCCTACTGAGTGAGTTTGCTTGATTCTAGGGTGATTCAGACTTGTGACTGGAAATTTTTGGAAGTAGGTGAAACAATTGACTGAGACAGTGACCAGACAAGTTTTTTACCAGGGGAATGGAGTGCAGTGGACCATGAAATGGGTTTTTGCCTGACTGTGCATGTCATACTGTCCTGTTGTGTCATGTCCCATTACTTTTCTAAATGTTGAACCTGCAAGGACTTCTGAGCTCTGCCAGGCGTCCTGTGGACATCACTTATTCTGGCCACAGAGGAGAGCAAGCCATCTTTGTCTTTTCAACCAGCTTTTCAGGGTCAAACCCAGATCCTCAGTTTAATGCATAGAAGGTGAGCCTGTGTAATAGATGCTATGCTGCAGAGCAGAGTGCAAATAAAGCTTCAGTGAGAAATGGCTAGATAGCTTAGGTTCGTAGGTGAGTACTAAGCTAGCTGCCATTGTGGGCCATTTTAAGCTGAGCTAATATTCTTGAAAGGTATACCTTGTGTCTGTCAGGTAAGCACATTAACCATTATGCCAAACCCCAAAACCCAGAATTCAACTCTGTACCTTGTGTCTGTAAGGCAAACACTATCTTTGGAGGGGGCTCTCCAGCATGGGGCTTATGGATGGGGATGCTTCATGTAAGAGCAGCTGGAACAGCTCTGTTGTAAGCGTGAAGCCTGAACATGAATGGATTTGTACCTAGTAGTTCATTCATTGGGATGAGATTTTTCAGAAGGTTGCAGCTGTGAAGGAAGATGCATATGAGATACTTTGAGATTTGACTAGAATAGTAGGAGGCACAGCAGAGGGACGGAGAGGACAGCTACAGCCAACTGTAGGCAGCAATATCTGACTGTAAGGCCGGGGATAAAGCCCTCACTACAGACCAGGCAACCTGAGTTTGATTAGCAACTCAGATGCTTGATGGTGCAGGCCAATTAATCCATGGTAGAAACTGGGGATTCACACTAAGTGATGTCTACAGGGTTGGGACAGGACTTTTGGCTGAGTTGCAAACTGAGATGTGGTTGGTATGCCACAAAACCCTTCATATGTCATCTCCTCACACAGTACAGGTATGCATAGAGGAGATAATTAGGCTTTAAGGAGAAAACATTCCCTCTGCAGCAGTACAAAGCTGCCTCAGGTTGACTCAATCGCTTCACCAATCCAAACTTGGTTGGAATCATTCCAGGGGAGTTCAAGTCTGATTCAGTAAGCCCAGTAGAAAAGGAGAGGCACTCAGAGCAGCGGATGGTGCTATGGTGAGCCAAAATGGGCAAAAAAGTTGTTGTTGTTTGTCTTACTTGGTTGGAATCATTCCAGGGGAGTTCAAGTCTGATTCAGTAAGCCCAGTAGAAAAGGAGAGGCACTCAGAGCAGCGGATGGTGCTATGGTGAGCCAAAATGGGCAAAAAAGTTGTTGTTGTTTGTCTTTCGGCTTTTTCCCGGTAAGGGGTCGCCACAGCGGAATTCCGGTCTGCTAATGATTGGAAGTAGATTTTTATGAAACGCCGAGGTGCCAGCTCGACACCCAACCTTTAGCAAAGGCACGCCCATTTACGCACGCATGTTTTTCAAACGCTACCCAACCGCGGGGAGCACATGCAGAATATAATTTTGTTTATTTTGATCATATTAGTAGAATAAACTGGTCTCTTTCAGTGAAATTAAATGTGTGTGTGTGTGTGTGTGTGTGTGTGTGTGTGTGTGTGTGTCTGGAGGGGAGTGAAGGGGTGATGAGTTTATAGACTAATTATAGAATAGCCAAATTTGACCATAGGCCATATGCAACTTGCCAGCACTCACCTGTCTAAATGACAAGGATGAGAAGGAATCTCGTTGCTTGACATGCAGGGGGATTCTGTTCCAGAGCAAGGGGGAGACCCAATCTTCCACTCTTAGCTTTATTTATTTCTCGATGAAGGTTGAGATCTCAGGTTCTGCTATTTGCTGCACAATTTGATTTGTTGAAGAAAAAGAGGTTCTGGATTCTTAAGGGCAAAGTAAGTTAAGCATGGGGTTCTCCTCAGAATTGTCTGCAGCAGTGAACACAAGATCAAGGACTCCAGTCTCTTCTTACCAAAGAATTTTACGAATGGGGATCATTTTTGCTAGGAGTCTGCCACATGCTACATACCAAAGGGTGCATTATATTATGTAGGGTAAAAAGTAAAGGAGCAACAGATTCCCTGGTTTTGAGAGGGGATGGTAGTTTCCAGGGAGCAATTTACTGCAAACCTGCTAGCCGGTGTGTTAGTAATGGCTTTTATGTTCTGGAAACTGGAGATAAATCGTCAGATGGCCTTTTGAATACATCTAAGCACTTTTTTTTAAGTTATTGCTTTCAGTCCCTGTTTTTCAAAAAAAAGTCTTTTTTCTTGCCCTCACAATTGTTTATCTTGTGCCAAAAGTGAATTTAGAAATACAAAATGTTGTTAAGCTATATAGGCATTTAATTTGTAGCATATTTCTTTAGAAAGGACCCCAGCATTATGAATGAACATTAGTAGTTTTTCAGGAGCTGCCCTCATAGCTGAAGTACTTTAACCAGATGCCCCTAATATATGGCAGGGAGTTGAACAATTTGCTGAATCTCTTTCCCCGGTGTGATCTGTGAGCTGGGGTTATTAGGTGGGCTGGTATAAGCTTTGTGTGCTGCTGTCATACTCCCATGGCCAGGGAGAAGCAGAACAAAGTGGCTTAGTAGTGCTGAGGTGGGCAGTAAGTCGCTGGTTTGAATGCAACTGTTGAGCAGTTCGGCAGGATAAAATACTTTTTTCTTTAGGATAACTCTGTCCCCAACCTTAAATATTCCAGTCTGTCAGGGAACAAAAATTCTGAAGTATGTTACCTGAATGTTGGTAACTGTGTTGCACATTTTTAAGTTTAAGAATTTCATTGATATTTTACCCCGGAACTGAAGAAAGGTAAATTTAAAATCTTTTTACATGTTACAGTTGCAAGCTGTGAGATGTAAAAGAAACATATTTATATACATCATTTCTAACAAGTGAAGGAGTGCATTTGGTATATATTTGAGTCTTGACATCTACTCCATTGTTGCTTATTAAGTTAGCAATGGGGTGGAAGCTGAGTAATTGTTATTACAGTGCTTACAACTGCACTGTCTGGTTCCTTTGTTGAGATTACCCCCCCCCCTCCCTTCTCATGAGCCCATTGAGGATCATGCAGCCGGGTTACAATCCCTATCTTATATGCCCATTGTCATACCCACTGCAGACACCACGTTTGCTGCCTGTTTCCTCACGTTTGAGACAGCTGTTATTCTTGTTTGCTTGACCCATGTACACTTGAATGTTTTCACCTTGTTTGCCTGTACTTCAGTTGGAAGCCTGTTCATAGCCTTCACTTTGCTTTTTATGAGTAAATGTTTCTGTATATCAGCTGTTACCCTCTTTCTTCTCAACATGTTGTCTATCTCTGATTTCTATAAAGATCCATTTTCTTTGCATGTTTTTGTTTATATCAGTGATATACTGAAGAGTTTCATAGAAAAAAATGAAAAGGAATACTGTAGCTGTCTTCAAATTATGTAAAATGAACACATATGTGTTCACTGCAAACAGACTAGAAACGTGTACCAATGTATTTTATGCCATTGTGCATCAGGGCTGGCAACTCGGCACGTAAAAATCAGCTGCCAATCATTAACAGACCGGAGTTCCTCTGTGGCGACCCCTAACCGGGAAAAGCCGAAAGACACAACAACAACAACAAAGTGAGCCAAGTGTATGCTTATCAGTCCCAGCCTTTCTGAAATGTACAAACTAATGACTTGTGAACAACAGTTTGAGGACATAATGAGGAGGCAATGGGAGGTATCAGCTAGAATGCATTGCAGATTGTCAGTCAGTTTGAACATGCAGGCATAGTATACTGACTTGCTGGTGTTCCTGTAGGGTACTTTGTACGTGACATGTGTACTTATGTCTAGTTTTACTATTTTGTCATGACATGCATTTTATGCTGACAATAACCATTTAACTCTTGTCAACTATGTCACAAGAACAGTCTACATTGTTTTACATTCCAACAGCTATGCAGTCACTAGTAAAGATTTGCACTTTTCTTTGCATGACACCTCATACTTTCACAAAACTCTCTTATTTTCATTGGTACTGACTCTCCATACTATACAGTCTTGTCATAGATATCATTTTTGTTTTAAAACATTTTGAGGCATTAGAATTTCTTGGCCTGCTCAGAACAACCATGTCTGCGTAATTTGCAGCTGGTATGTAGGAATGCATTTAATGCCTGTCAGTAGGCAGTGACATGGAAGCTTTGTGAGTAACAGCAGGGAGCCAATTTAGAGTTAGATTACAGTGCATTCAAGTGTTCAAAGTGGAATAGTTGTCGAGGGAGCAGTTTTGTTTTTTAGCTTTTCACACAGTGTTCATTCAGTTAAAAAAAAAAAAAAAAAAAAAAAAAAGGCAGAGGACACGAGTGAATTGATGATGTTGTTTTATTAGTCTTAAAAAATTTTCAGCTTTAGGTCTGCCCCCCCCCCCCAAAAAAAATGATGAATAAAACCTGCTGTAAAAAAAATTATAGCGTCCTATGCAACTACTAGGTTCAGTTGTCATTGAGGCTAGCGTTTGGTGCTGAAAATCTCCATAGTAGAGACTCCCAGGAGAGTAATAGGAAACCCCACGAGTGAAGAAACTAATTACTAATCCATTATTATGCAGGCTGTCCAAAGGAAAACAGTTTTTATTTATTTTGCTAATTAACCTACTTTTATTAATTACTGAGTTTTAGTGGGTAGGCTTTCACTGTCTGGATCAAATGGTTGTAATGAAATTTTTCTTTTTCTAGTATTGTGATATTTCTTTTGGATAGTTTTTCTTGTATCCCCTCAGTAAATGAGCTCTGCCCGTTAGGACTAGCCCACTCAGGAGAATATAAATAAAGTCAAGGTCTTAATCTTGCTAAGGGATCACCTGTTATGTAGGAGAAATGTAGTAATGGTGTTTAGCTAATACAGAAAGGATATGAAGTCATGCTGGGGCTGCATGTGTTTTGGTTTTGGAGAAAAATTGCATTTTTTAAGCCATGTGGAAAGAGAAGATTTTGATTAATTCAGGAAGTGAACTTCATATTCTGGAGTCATAAATGGAAAAAAAAAAGATAAGCACCAGTCTTACAAAAATGTAAGTACTGCACATGATGAACTCAAAGCAGATGAAATATGTAGAAAAGTGTTGGTGAACCTTTTGGGGTGCAGCTTGGTTAATGCTGACTGCTGAAGTTTACCCCCATGTGAGCAAGATCCTTGTTTACATGGGAGACCCAGAGGAAGATACTTGACCAAACAAGCCCAAAGACTTAAAGTTGACAGTCAACGTAAGCAGCATGCCACTGTCATTTAGGAGGGAACCAGAGTACCCTAGAAAAACAGTTTTGTTAAAAAGGTTTATACTCAGGGTTGCCAGACGTCCCTATTTGGGCGGGACTGTCCCGAGATCAGTAGCCTGATCCCGAGTCCCGCCCTGCCGGTTTAAATCCCGGCCAGCCTCCACTTTGTTTGTTTTTGATTGACCCGTATACCTGGCATACGGGCCAATCAAAATTGCTAAACACGGAGTTCTTGTGTTCGCATAATAAAACACGAAGCCGTGTTTAGCGATTTTGATTGGCCCATATGCCGCATACGGCCAATCAAAAAGCGCTAAACACGGAGCTTTTCGTGTTTAATGCGGAACTGCAATGCATTAAACACGAGAAGCTCAGTGTTTATTGCAGGCAGAGTGAGCTAGCTCAGTTCTTTAATGCGGAACTGTGTTCCGCATTAAAGACTTTTTTTTTTTTAAGTAAATCTGCAAGAGGACATATTAGGACACACTTAAAAAAATGCTGAAGAGGCAAACTGAAAGTGCAAGGTGGTTGACACAAGGGGTGTACACAAAAATGTTGCTTCCGAGAAAGGGTGGTGAACGATTGGAACAGCTTTCCTGAAAGGGCATTAAGGTAATAAATAAATAAATGAACAAATTCAAAAATGCATGTTGCAGTGATAAGGTCATCCTTTTGAAGAGTTCGGAAGGGGTAGATGAATAGCTGTTAGCAAGTCGGACCTACATCTTGTGCGATATATTTTGGAGGAATAGCTGTTAGCAAGTCGGACCTACATCTTGTGCGATATATTTTGTATAGATTAGCAGGGCTGTCAGGCCTTATCTACAAAGAAAATCCATATTTTAGATATAAGAATGCTTCATTGTAAATAAGAATCTCTTTGTAGGCATAAGAGATGCCTTTGCTTTGCCTAAACACACAATCAGGTATTTCCTCTTCCTTTCCCTTTATAATTTGAAGTCGCAGACCAAGTATGTATGCAGGCTAAGTAATGTAGAGAAGGGTGAGAGGATCATTGTAATCTCTGGTAGATGCTGAATGATTACATTTTTTATATTTATTTTAGGTAAGCATGGTCGTGTCTTCAGGATATGCAGCAGAAGAAATACTGTTTGACATAACTTGCCAAAATATAGTGGAAATAGTCTTTTTTACTCCAATTGTAATTAATCCCTGCTGGTGTCCAGCCCAAAGCAGGTTTGAACAGGGTGCTGCTTGTTGTCTTGGAAGCTTAACAAGTCAGCTGGAACTTGTCAGGAGGATGCCTGAATTCACCCATCAGTATGAGCTATACAGCTATGAAACACAGATTTTTTTTTTCTCATCCCTTTGTTGCACAGTAATTAGTAGGTTTTGCAGAAGGCCAAATAAGTAATGTTTTCCCTTGACTTTATTTTTAACATAATCAGAGGTTGTTTTCATCTGCAGTGTTTTTCTGTCGGCCTGCTGATGCCTGTTGGTGAGCTAGCTGAGTTCTTTAATGCGGAATGTGTTCCGCATTAAAGACCTTTTTTTTTTTTTTTTGGTCTTCAGTTGCCGAAGACCTTTTTTTTTTTTTTGGTCTTCAGTTGCCGAAGACCTTTTTTTTTTCGTGAGAGACCTTCTATTTTTTTTTTGTCCCTACCTGGGTTGCTGGAAATGTGGCAACCCTGTTTATACTTGAGTACAGAGGTAGTTTAAAAAAGCTGAATTGGTAAATGTTCTGTGTACTGTGATAGTGGATGCAAATCAGTTTGTTTAATAGACATTTTGCTGACTTGCTGGATTTAAGCTGAGCTGAGCACACAATTTAAAAACATTTTGTATAAAGTTTTCAAGTTGCTTTTGGTGTTTACCAATACAGCAAAATGCTGTGTCATATCTAAGTTGCTCGTAGTCATTGGTTACTCATTGGATTACAGATGAATGATGAGGTAAACATGAAAATACATTCTATCTGTGTTTGGCCAGTCTGCATCATTTCAAAACAGTAAAATACTTTCCTACTTTTTTTTTCTTAATAAAGCACAGTGTTGTGGTGCTGTGATGGAACTTGCCAAAGAAGCCAGAAAGCGACATTTGGGACCCCTTCATCCTTCATTTAACTTGGTCAAGATTGTGAAAAAGGGACTAAACAATACCCTCCCAGACAAAGCACACGAGCTGGCATCCGGTCGACTTTGTATATCTTTGACTCGAGTGTCAGATGGAGAAAATGTGCTTGTGTCTGATTTTAACTCTAAAGAAGAACTTATTCAGGTATGAAAACATTTACAGTTTTTTAGGAATGGAAAATCTTAGAGAAATCGCAAATACATCTTACATTTTTTTCTTTTTATAAATGGTATTTTTTGTGGTCATTCCTTGCGAACAACAATACAACACTTAACAGCATTTTTATAATAATTGGGCTAGGGTTTCCTAGGCTGCAACTCATTCCATGCCTTTCGGCCCCAGAATACAGCTGGAAGCTCCAAAGGCGGTGATGTTTCCATATTCTTAAAGGATATGCACACCTCTAGACTGGTAGCCCAACATAATGCATCAGAGATACTTCAGGTGCAACTAACACTGGGTAAGATGGCAGTATAAGTCATAGCCTGCTACAGAACCACAAACATGTCCCTAGACTCTCACTCTAACTTCCTATGTACCCTGGAATCTGTCAAGGTCCAACCCAAAACTCTCATACTGGGTGACTTCAACTACCCCTCCATCAACTGGGAAAACTATTCAAGTACCAAGTACAGGCCCAACGCTTTCTGTAATTTATCAGTTCCAATGTCCTGGACCAGCTCATTCTGACCCCCACTAGAGGAAGCAACATCCTTGATCTGATTATCACCAACATGGGAGACCTTTCCTCCACACCTATAGTCCATTCCTCCCTGGTTAAAACCTGACCACAAACTGATCTTCATGGAAATCTCCATCTCACCCACATCCCCCGCTAAGGTGACCACCCTGAAAGACTTCTCTAAAGCTGACTTTGGGCTCCTAAAAACAAAGGTGGCTAACTTCTCGGCACCCATGCCAATGGAAAATAGCCGTATGACTGCCGGATCATACACCAATGCACTGCATGAGCATGTACATAAATGCATGGACTTTGCCATGCCAAATAAAGCAAAGATGCTCTCCTCCAAAAAAAAAGGAAGCCAATCTGGTGGGCCCCAGCCATCAATAAACTCTACAACAGAAGAAAGAAACTGCTGCAGTAAAAAATGAAGTCACAAGACACGAAAACCTCCCTTATCAGTCTCAACAAAAAGCTGAGATCCCTTTTCAAATCCTCTAAAGCCAGCTATGAAGGTAGAGCTGACAACCAAAACAACCACAAAGCCTTCTATAGCTGTATCAAAAACCTCAAAGGCAATACCCAGATTTGCTCTGAGTTACTGCACAATGGCATCTTCAGTACTGAGCCAACAGATATAACCAACATACTGGCCGATGGATTCAGTGCCAACTTTACCCCTTTCACCCCACCAAGGGCCCTATCACAGTACCGGAAGAAAGCCTGGTACCCACCATTTCTGTGGCACAGGTAAAAGCTGCATTGTCCAAAGCCAAGAATATAGCATCCATGGGAACTGATAATATCCCTGGCTGCGTTCTGCATGAGCTACAAAATGAACTGGCACCACATCTGTGTGCCCTGTTCAGTCACAACCTTCCGCTCCATAAAAGGGGAGCAACTACAGACCCTGGGAACTATCGCCCCATCAGCTTGACAAGTGTGGTATGCAAAGCTATGGAGCACATCATCATGGACCTGCTTAACAAAGAGATAGGCAGTCTCCAAACTCTTGACCTCATGCAGTTTGGCATTGTCAAGGGGAGATCCTGCCTGCTGAACCTGGTTGACAAGGCAGTCACCAAGACTGTGGATGAGGGTAAAGCAGTGCATACAGCCTACCTTGACCTGGCCAAGGCCTTTGACACCATTCCCCACTCAGGTATCATTGCTAAACTCACCAAACTAGGCATCAATCCTTACAGCACTGTGTGGGTTGCATATTGGCTCACAGACAGGACCCACAGATTGAAAGTTGCAGATTCTAAGTCAGACTGTCAGCCAGTCAGGAATGGAGTCCCACAGGGCTCGGTTCTGGGCCCTCTCCTGTTTGACATCTATTCAGAAGTCCAGGCCAACACAGAAGGACTCTGGATGACCAGGTTCACTGATGACTGCAAGCTAGGAGTCATTATCAACTCCCCAAGTGATGCAGACCTCCTACAAAAGGGCCTCTCTGAGACCAATGACTGGTGTTGGAACCATGGCCTGAAGTTTAACGCCAAAAAATGCGTTATCATCCCCTATGGAAAAAACTCAGTTCCCACAAATTACCACGTTGATGGGAGCCCACAAATTACCACGTTGATGGGAGCCCACTGAACACTGAAGGGGGCCATAAGAGATCTGGGCACCCAGGTTGACAGCCACCTCACATTCGACCACCACATTGCCACTGTGGTCAGAAAGTCCTTCTACATGGCACATCTTATAACCAAAGGTTTCGCATCCAGGAAGAAAGAGGTCATCATCCCTCTCTACTCATCCCTCATTAGACCAGTTGTTGAATATAATGCCTCGTTTGGCATGTACCTGACCAGACACCTGCAACAGCTGGAGAGGCCACAAAAGTACCTCACAAAAAGGATTCTAGGCCTTAAACACATGTCCTACATGGACAGACTCAAAAAAACTTCAGCTGTTCTCAGTCTCTGAGCTCTGCTTGACTTACAAAGCTATATCCAATCCAGCCCTACTTGAAATGCTACACCTAAAGAAATCCCCCTATGCCACACGCTCCAGAGATCACAACCTCATTACCACAGTTAACGGAACATGCTAGAGGGACAGGTTCATCTCCCAAAGGCTGTCCATACTCTGGAATAAGCTTCCCATTCATGTCAAGCAGAGCACCTCGCTGGCCCTCTTCAAGAGAAATCTTGACGTGTGGATGGGTAACAAAGTTCACTCCAGGGATCATTCCAGTTGCCCTGCTGGATAGGAGCACTGTGAATTAACATCGGAAGGCACGGTACCTGGGCAATTTTTGGGGGGCTAGGCTTGTAAAGGCTCCAGGGCCATTAGCCTAGTACACACCTATGAACATATGAACCTATGAATGAAATCTCTTGTTAAAAGTCTTTCTTCAGAAGACATACATCATGTTTGCATAAACTGAACAAATCTTTGTTTGTGTGGAAACAGGTCTTCAGTTTAATTTTTATTATTTGCTACAGTTGAGCAGTCGGTTAGTTTTACTGGTTGAATCCCTCCAGTATGTTCTGTTTATGTTGGAAAAGTGATTATGATCTCTTGAGTGGATGTAGATCTAATCATATAGGGTCTGTTGAGGCTATCTATATGAGGTATAGATCGCCCCTCAGTAATCTGTATGATATCAAGAAGAGGAATAATGCTAATTTTCTGGGATCAGTGGTGAGACTATCTGTGATCTCCCATCCTTCCTCAAGAAAAAAATCCAAGAAAGTAAAGGTCCCAACAGTGATTCATCTAAATTCCAGTGGTGACCTTTGTCCAAAGGTTACTCCTGTATCCTTACCTACTATTAGGGCTGGCTTTACGCATAGGCTGACTAGGCAATCACCTAGTGCACCATGCTTGCCATTCTTGCAGAGATGCTCTACTTACATTTTAGAGCAATGTTTCGTTGCTCTAACAAATAAATAAATAAAGCCAGGACTGGCTTTAGGCCAGTTGGACCAATTTAGCTTAAGATCCTGCACTGTCACCAAATGGTACCTTCATCTGGTTCCAGTACTGATGTGAAACTGTTTTTTCCAAGATATCTTACCTGTTGCTGCAGGCCACAGATGCAGGATTCACCGCATTCATAATTGTAAGCAGATATCTCAACTCTCCGGTATTTACCAGAAAATACAGAATTTTAGTTTAAAATAATAGGTGTCACAAAGTTCTAAGTAGCCCCTTTGAATTAGACTTTTTTTCACTTAGCGTGCTATGTTTTATCAGTCATTTGTGTATAGCAGTCTGCCAGCTGTGCATTCACTTTTCAGCATCCCTTTGATTGCTTGGATTTCTGAACAGTAGTAATTGCACAAATTGTGTTTACTTAATAGTTAATGTCTTTGTGAGAGTTAAAAGTATGTGACTTTCATGATAGTGCAGGACTCTACAGATAGCATGGGAATGAAGGCTGCAAGGGTAGAAGAACAGACAGTAGGCTGCAAGGGTAGAAGAACAGACAGTAGTTAAGATAAAGTAGATCTGAGGAAGAAGATGCAAGGTAGTATACCTAGTTAACAGAAGCCTAAAAGAAGACTACATCTTGGATAGTGTGATTCTGGCAACAGACATGGAAAGAACTTTTGATTTTAATTATATTTCATAATCTGAAGGTAGCCAGGCTTTGTGTGAAGTCAGTAACAGAATGCACAGATATATGAATTTTAGAAAATAAAAACTTGTTCTCTTGTGTAGACCCATGATGAGATCACATGAGAACTATCTGGTATATGGCAGCTTATTAGGTATGTGGACGAAACTACAGGAATTAAATATTTGTTGGTTTGCACAATGTGAGTGGGCCAAAATGAATTTCTTCTAAAAATTTTTGTTTGCTCTAAATTTATTGCTTTTAGTAATTTACACTAAACACAGTCATTCTAAGCAGACAATGTTGGATATGTTAAATATCTCGTGTCAATGTTTTATTTTTAGTACAGCATAATTGTATATGTTCCTGATATGTAATCTGAAATCTTAAATCCAGTAGGCCATGAGGCTGGGAAGGAGGGCTAAAGGGAACAGGAGGGGCAGAGCCAAGGAGGTACCATCAAACTGGTCCAAATTGGGCCCCGCAACAAAAAGAAAAAGATAAATTAAGCCTGTGGAACATCGGGAAATCCAAGGGGCAGTGCTACATTTGACTTCACATAACTCGGTCAACATAGCCAGGACAAGGGAGTTGACACCTTGCAGCGTTCAAATTATTTTATAGTTGAAATAGTCAGGGACGTTATCCAGACAAAGTTTGAAGAGTGGCGTGGTGAGTTAGTGTCACTGTAAATAATGTTGGCAGTAATCAGCCAGATACTTTTTGACAAAATTTGTGGCTTTGTGTGGACACTTGAGATGAGCAGAGTGATATGCTGACTTGAGATAAATGTTATTACTAATTTTACATTATTGCTATCAGACTGGCCGTGGTCTACCAGATTTTTTTTTTTTTTTTATTATTAGTGATGTTGGCATTGATCAACTAGATACTTCGGGTAGTGTTTCTCTGGCATTATGAGTTATGTGCTGCAACTTGGATTGGAATATTTTAATGTGCTGTAACATGTTTGTGTGGACTGCGGAGGTGAAATAATATTACATCAGATGTCATGACTGCAACTGCTGGGTGGGCATTGGGGTTGGCTTACGGCAACTAACTGAACCCCTTGTTGTTTGCTCAGTTTAAAATCGTCACTGTGTAGCTTTGCAGGACTGGTCTGCATTTCTGAGAAATAAGGAGGACTACGTAACTGGACACCTCATGTGCATGGACAGACTAAGCATAAGTGCTGTGTCTGTCTTCTTTGGAGGGAAATGACTAAGTACATGTTACCGTTACCATTTGAATTGCTTATTATTTTGGCTTTGCATGATTATTGTGATTATGTGAAACAAAATGCAATATTTTAATGTGTGGTAACAAAGGTGGAATATATTACACTGACATTCTTTTTCATCACAATCAAATGTGTGCATTGTACATAGAAGTGATTGTAACTATTTGGTGAGGGTTGCCTTAATGAAAGTAACTGACGCTGATGTCATTTGCTCGGGTTTAACAGTCATCTCTAACAAAAAAGGGGGAATAGATAGGGGGGATGCTGGTGGCCCCCACACACCAAGGTTGTATAAGTGCATTTTGACATGGGCCTCGTAATTACCTCTGCCCTGAACCCTACCTAGTCTAAAACCAGCGCTGCTCATAGATGTACACAAAAGGTCACTGTACTTGTGGGGTGGGGGGTGTATTAGGATGATGTCATTATTTCTATAATATTCCTCCCAAGTCTCCTAGGCCATGATGTCCTGTGTTGGGCTGGAACAGTGTGGTCATTATTTTTCTAACTTTCCTCACAAACTTCAGAGAGGTGCACAGAGGTCACTATATATTGTATAGGGGCCATTCTGTCTGTAGAATTAACAAGTTGTAAGCATTACTGTAACCATTTTTTTTTTCATTTTTGTCACAATTAAAATACCTGTTGCGTATACAGGTGGCTGTTTTTTTTTTTTTTTTTTGAGGACATTAAATATGTGCGTTTAGATATGTCCGACAGCAGATATGTTGTGTCCTGTTTGGTTTTTTCGTGTTTGTCTGAGTCTGACATCAGAAGGGTTCACAGAAAGTGTCAGTCTTTCTGTCTTTCAGGGTAGGCTAAGGTGAGGAGGTATGCTGTATATAAGTACGACAACAGCATCTTAAAATATGACTGTGGGAATTTGTGCTTTAATTTTAATCCCATTTTAACATTGGAGGGGGATGCACAAAAGAAACAACGTATTTTGAGGTGGAGGGGTTGGGGTCAGGTACTATTCCTAGATATAATTGCTGTATCCTCACAAAAATTTGTCTTCTCATTTTATTATGAACTGTTGTTTGCCCAGCTTTGAGCATTAAAAGTTGGATACATCTTATTTCTTCCTTGAAATAAGAAAGTAGGATTGGATTTCTGGCAGATGTTTACTTTAGGACACACTAGGATACACAGTAGCAAGCACTGGCCCCTATGTGACATGGGACAAGACAAGGTTACAAGATTTGGGATGATTGCCATCCACTTAAAGGGCAATTTATTCAGGGAATATTTTTTTATTGTTACTGTGGTTTAGGAGATGAGAGATTAAACAGACATTGTAATTTATGGGGAGTGGTGGAGGGGCATCTACAACTCTGCCTCCCTCACACTAGGACCACAATTCACTTAAAATTTTGTATAACAAGGGGTGAAGGCCCCTTGGTTGATGTGGGTAGTTATCTCGGGGGTTTGTTTACTTTTGGACACCTTAATGTAAAAAGAATTAGTGACAAATCATCCCACCAGCAAACGCACATAACTGACACCCTTTCAAGATGTTAGTCAAGTCAGCACCGCCCACACCTACACAAATTACTGAGCTGATGTTATCTATTTCATTATTCCTCACGACTGGGTCTTGGATATGATGTCAGATCCGATCCGTTACTTCACAGACATAGATTCAAGGCTCAAGCTCCTCCCTGTCTGCACTCTAACCCTCAGAGCTCATTTGCCAGGTTTACTCAAGGACATGATTCCTGGCTCAGAGCTGCTTTACTTATTTTTCACAAGAGTTTTTCAGATAAGTGCTTTCTTCTTTTATTAGGTCCCCCCCTTTTTTCTAGCAGTCTCTGGTGTTAGGGCTTGTGGTAATCCCCCTCCTTCCTTAGTTGGCGCTAATTTCTATAACTGTCAGGCCTTCTTTATAGACGTGGTTGTGTGAATTCTCTTTTACTTAATTTAAGTTAGAGTTTTACTCAGTTTACTGAGTTTTTTTGGTGTGTGTGTGTGTGTGTGTGTGTGTGTGTGTGTGTGTGTGTGTGTGTGTGTCTGTGTGTGGCTAGGTTTGTCTGTGAAGGACAAACCTACGGATTTTAAAAGGTGGAAGATGCCAAATTCTCACACCCACAGAAGTGTGTTTATTGTCTGGGCGTCAACCACCTTGAGGCTGATTGCGCTGTATGTGCAGCATTCAACCTTTGAGCTCTGGTGGATCACCAAAACAAATTGCCACTGAAGGGCATGGCTCAAGGGGGGTCCTTTGTCTCTCTGGCCCTGTCTTCTTCCTGCCTTAAGGAGTCCAAGAGGAAAGTCCCATCTGTTTCCCTGAGAGCTTCTCCTCCTATTTCTCAAAAACACCCTAGGCTTTCGGATCAGAGATCCTGAGATCTGAAACTGCCTTTGGCCATCTTGGATCTGGTGTCTCAGGATCCGTTGGTAGGTTCCGAGGTCTCTATGGATTGGAGGCCCTCGGATCCAACTACAGTTAGGTCCCTCTCCAATCTGTCTGCTCCTTCGGATCCGAGGAGGGTGGTACAGTAGATGCTGAATCCGACATGTTCGCTGGATCCAACATTACCTTTTGAGGGCTCTCCTTCAGGATCCACCAGGGATCTGAAGCTCTCTGCTCCTAGGCATTGGAGCCGATCTTCAGATTGGGGGCATTATAGCTCTGCTTCAGAGTCTAGGCTTGCTTCCCCATCTAAGTCCACCCATTCTTTGGCCTCATCTAGAACCTCCAAGAGCCTTTTGCCCATGGATTTGGACAGGATGATGAAGATCTTTCTTAGGGCCCAAATAAAGATGGGTCTGTTTGCATCTCCAGCTCACTCGGACTCTGTGAGATCTCCGGCCCCAAGGTTACTCTCTCCTCTTCTGATTCTCCTTGATGTTCATCGTGTTACACTGCTGCAGTCATTACACTTGGGTTATCCTGCCATCAGGCGGTTCCCCAATCGGCCTGAGTTCCAAAGTCTTGGTCCGGCATCGGTTGCTGTTGCCTCCTCCCTGACGTCAGTGCGACAGAGGTATATAAGATGCAGCCGACGCCATTTTCTTCAGGATTTCTTGCCGCGCGGTGCCCAAAGCAGAAGCAGTTCGCAAGTGCCGATCGGCCAACTCCTGAGATTTTCATTCTGAATCCAGAACCAAAGTCTTCTAAAAAAGCTAAGTACCCCGTTGGGGAAACTTTTTCTTGCCTCAGACCGATGTCAGTAAAAGCTAATGACTCTGTTTCTTGTGGGAAGCAAATACCTCATAAGGACTTCCACTCCTATCGTATTCCATGCCTAGGCCCTGACCACAACGTCACTGGTTGTCGGTTTTGTGCTAGGTCTAACTAGCGCACTATTAAATGTCGGTTTGATTTTGCCCGACATTATTTTGGCAGAAAATTCAATTACACCATGCCGTCGGAACTTCCGATGACCAGAATGCATAAAAAGGACAAGGACAGGCATCCGAGGCCCAAAACTGATGACAAGGCCTCTTCTAGGCCGGTCGTCGGTTCTCCGGTTTTCAGCGAGGCGCCTACGCAGCCCATGACGACCGCTTCCACAGACCACCTCCGACTCCCACATGGAGCTGGCTGGGCCTTCGGATGCACTAGGTTTTCAGCTTTCCGATCCTAACCCTACAGAGGGAACCGAAGTAGCTGAGCAATCCACAGCTACAGAGGGTGTTTTCAGACCTACCCAGTTAACCATTAAATCCTATGCTAAGTCTAAGCCCCCCTTAAAAGCAAAGAAACAGGCACAACTCTCTCCAAGACAGGCTTCCATGCCTAAGAAACAAATGCTAAAAATGGCCGAAGACCTAATCATCATGATCAGGGGGTCCCATCCCCCTCCTGATAAAAGGCCCAGACAGGATGCAGACTATGAATCTTCCGACCAGGTGTCCATTTCCTCAGACTCTTCCTCAGACCTAGGATATTCTTCACCCCCCTATGAGGATTCTGATGCTGAGGAATCAATTCCATCAGCCTCTCCGCCTGTGGACTACTCCTTTGGGGAGACCTTACATACCATGAGGGAACATTTCCATTGGGAAAGCCAGGATTACTCAGAATCCAAGAAAAGGCTCAGACTTCCTTTTATTGCCTCAACACAGACCCCTTGCTATCCCACCAGTTTTAGACATTGTGGATGATGTGTACACTGAATCCAGTTTAAACCCTGACTCCTTACCCCTATCCCCAGTTAAACCTGATAGATATTACAGAGTCCCTGACTCTCACAAATTTCTGTACAAAAGCCCTGTTGCTGACCCTGACCAAAGGGATTAAGGCCTCATCAGCAAAAAACCCAGTTTCCTCTGACAGAGATTTCAGAGCATTAGACAGATGGGGAAAGAAGGTATATACGTCTGCAACTTTAGCAATGAGAGTCTTGAATTGCCAGTTTCGCATGCTAAAATATCAGCAATTTTTAATGTCTCAGTTGAAACAAGAGATGCTTCCAGATTCAGATCCTCCTAATTTTAAAGAAATGCAGGATTTATTGCGTGCAGCTGAACAAGTGGGAAAACATACCTTGCAATGTGGGTTTGATTCCTTAGAGGCCTCCTGTAGAGCAGCAGTTACAGGCTCTGTCATTAGAAGGCATGCTTGGTTAAAAGAACATATGTTACCAGACCATGTTAAGGTCAAATTATTGGATGCACCTTTGCAGCAAGATGTGCTGTTTGGAGTTAAGGCAGAGGAGGTATTAAAGAAGATGGAGGATAAGGCAAAATCTATGCAAACAGTGAAAGATTTCTTACAGGTTCAGTCTCCTCATTTTAGCAGAAATTGGCCAACAAAGAATTGGTCCTTTCCAGTCACAGACAGACCTCAAAGGGGCAAATACAGACGTCCAAGAGGTAGAGGTCAGGCACAAGGCTCTTACAGGCCTCTACAATGGGGTACACCAGGCCAGAAAGAAGGGGAAGACAGGCCTCAACCTTATAAAAAACAGCCTCAATGACTTTCCACTGCAGCTGCCAAACAGCTCTCTCTTGGCAGCCCCCTTAGGAGGAAAACTGGCACTTTTCTATCACAGTTGGCATTGCATCACCAAAGACAAATGGGTTCTCAACATTGTATCTGAAGGTAACAGGTTCCACTTTCACACTCTGCCAAGGTTAAAAGGAATGCCAAATCTGCCACCAAATCAATCGGCAGAGGCTCAAATACAAATTACAGCACTCATGGACATGAGAGCTATTCAAAAGGTACCACCACAGGAGCAAGGACAAGGATTTTACTCAAGACTCTTTCTGGTTCCCAGAAAGGACAAAGCCTGGAGACCCATTCTGGACCTTTCTTCTCTAAACACTTCCGAAATTCAAAATGTTGACACTACAGCAGCTTCTTCCCATGCTGGGCAAGAAAGCTTGGCTCGTGACTTTGGATCTCAAAGAGGCATACCTGCGTGTCCCTATCAGACAAAACTGCAGAAGATACCTCAGATTTCTAGCTGGTTCAATGCACTATCAATTCTCTGCACTGCCCTTTGGCTTATCTACTGCACCCAGGGTCTTCACAAAGTGCCTGGCACCAGTAATTGCATTTTGCAGGCAAAAAGGAATTCAAATTTATCCATACCTGGACGACTGCCTGATTCAAGCAGAGAGCAAGGACATTCTACTAAAGCATCTGGCGTACGTACAAAAGTTATTAAGTTGCCTGGGGTACACAGTAAACGAAAAGAAATCAAAACTAGTGCCCTCACAACAGATAATATTCCTGGGTGCCAGCTTGAACACAATGGCCCAGATGGCTTATCTCACGCCAGACAAGCAAGGGCAACTGACTCAATGTTTTCATTTAATGGCAACAAAGACCCAGCTCCCTGCAAGAAAAATTCTGCACGCCTTGGGCTACATGGCATCTTGCATACTACTAATTCCATATGCCAGACTGAATATGAGGAAACTGCAATGGTACCTAAAGAGTGTATGGTCTCAACACTGTCAAAGTTTGGAAACCGTTATACCACTAATTCCTTGCCTACAACAGGAGTTTCGATGGTGGGCTCAAGCTTGTTACCTCAACAAGGGACAGCCTTTCACTCAACCCACAGCCAGGCAAACACTGACAACAGATGCATCGGATTACGCCTGGGGAACACACACGGCAGGAAAATGTATCCAGGGCGAGTGGCCCACAAAGGAAAGACATCTCCACATCAATCAAAAAGAGATGCTAGCTGTACAAAATGCAATTATAGCTTTCACAGACCTGCTGCATCCAGGACAATTATTACTAAAGACAGACAACACCACAGATGTCCTTCAAGGATGCATCTGCAGTCCTTACAAATGGGTTGTCCTGTCGTCAGGCAGCCCTTCGGTCGGCCGGATTCCAAAGTCTGGGTCTGGCCTCGGCTGGTGTCGCACTTCACCCGACGTCACAGCTGCAGTTCTTCGGGTATAAAGGCATCGGCCGACGCCATTTTCCTCAGTCTTTCTTGCTGCGTGGCGCCCGAAGCAGAAGCTGTTCGCAAGTGCCGGTCGGTCAGAACCAGAGATTGCTACTACCGAATACTTCTTCTACTACCGAAGACTTCTAAAAAGCTAAGTACCCCCGTTGGGGACTCTTTCTTGCCTCAGCCGATGTCAGAAAAAGTGAATAACTGTTTAACTTGTGGGAAACAAATACCTCATAAAGATTTCCACTCGTACTGCTTACCTTGTTTAGGCCCAGACCACGACGTAGCAGCTTGTCTAGCCTGTGCTTCTTTTAACCGACGGACGCTTAGACGTCGGTCTGAATTTGCTGAGGAGTTTTTCGGCTCAGATTTCGCTTACATTATGCCGTCGGATCCTCCGACTACGCAAATATCTAAAAAGCGCAAGGAAAAGGACCGACACTCGCGGTCCGCGGTTTCGGCCGAAACCGCTGTTAAGCCAACCGCAAGTGTCTCGGTTTCGGCTGAAACCGAGCACGCGGTTCTTCCTTCAGCCGAAAACTTACCTCCAGCCGAGGCCTCATCCAACCTGGTGGAATCGGCTTCTGAAATCCCACCTCCTGCAGGTTCCCAGGAATTATCTGATACTTTACCCTTGGACATTTCAACCCCTGCACGTGGAGCTGCTAGGCCACCTGCAACCATGTCGATTAAGGCCTTTGCCAGGGCTAAAGCAGCTAAATCTACCAAATCTGTGCCTGCTAAGACCCCCTCTCACAGGCCTAGCTCTACTACACAAATGCTTAGTCTAGCACAGGATCGCATTTCTTTGATCCGGGAATCCCAACCTCACCCAGACAGGGCCTCTCACCCTCCTCCAGAGAAGAGGCCTCGAGCAGAGCCCCCTGAGCCAGTTTCTACAGATGACTCCTCTGATGATTCAGATAATACAAACCCTCCAGAGGGCCCTTTCTCCCCTTATGAAGACTCTGATGCTGAAGAGTCCATTCCTTCTGCCTCTCCGCCTGAGGAATTTTCCTTTGGGGAAACCTTGCATGCTATGAGGGAACAATTTCAGTGGCAGGGCCAGGATTTTTCAGACTCCAGAAAAAGGCTTAGAACCTTTCTGCATTTACCACAGCATAGGCCTTTAGCCATCCCACCAGTCCTCTCTGTTGTGGATGATGCATTTAATGATGCTTGTACTGCTCCTGATACACTACCTCCGGCCCCTGCTAAGCCCGATAGGTACTACAGGGTCCCGGACACACATCATCACTTGTATAAGGCTCCTTTTGCAGATCCTGAAACTATCTTCCAGGGTCCTAAGGCAGTAGCAGCTACCTCTACAAAGAACCCCCTCCCCTCTGAAAGGGAATCCAGGTCCTTAGAGAGATGGGGTAAAAAAGTTTACACTTCTGCTCCCCTTTCAGCTAGGGCCTTGAACTGTCAATTCCATATGATCCAGTATCAAGAATTTATGTTAGACCAGTTAACTAAACAGCTGTCCTCGGATGAACCATTAGACAAAAAGTCTATTCAGGAAATGGTACATAATATACAGCAGGTCAGTAATCATTCCTTAAAATGCGGCTATGATGCACTGGAAGCTTCCTTTAGATCAGCCATGACTGGCACAGTGATCAGAAGACATGCATGGTTAAAAGAGCAGGCCTTACCAGACCATGTCAAATCAAAGCTACTAGATGCTCCCATGGACAAGATCAATTTGTTTGGCTCTCCTGCACAACAGGTGCTGAAGAAGATGGAAGAGAAGGCAAAATCTGTCCAGACAGTGAAAGATTTCTTACAGGTCCAACCTCCAAGGTTTAGCAGGAATTGGCCCTCCAAAAATTGGTCCTTTCCAGACACCTCCAGAGCTCAGAGAGGCAGGAATAGGCGCTCAAGAGGCAGAGGTCAATCCAGAGGTGCCTACAGGGGACATCAGTGGCAGGCTAACAACCAGCGAGGTACAGCCACAGATACAGCCACCACCACTACTACAGGACAATCACAGTGACTTGGCTCTGGCACCGCCTACCAGGGAACAACTAGAAGCACCCTTAGGCGGGAAGCTAGCCTTATTTTCAGTAAACTGGCATTACATCACAGGAGACAAGTGGATTTTGCAGACAATAGACCAAGGTTACCGGTTTCACTTCCATACTCTACCAAGGAAGAGAGGAATGCCAAACCTACCTCCAAATCAAAAGGCAGAAGCTCTAAAACAAATAACTCACTTACTAAGAATGAGAGCTGTAGAAAAGGTACCATCTATGGAACAAGGACAGGGATTTTACTCCAGACTCTTCCTGGTACCAAGAAAAGAAAACCAATGGAGACCTATTCTCGACCTGTCCGCTTTAAACACATTTCTCATTGTCCCAAAATTCAAAATGCTGACCCTACAGCAGCTTCTTCCCATGTTGGGCAAGGAGTCTTGGCTGGTAACTCTAGATCTCAAGGAGGCATACCTGCACGTCCCCATACGACCAAATTGCAGAAGATACCTCAGATTTCTTGCAGGATCAGAGCATTATCAATTCTCAGCATTGCCCTTTGGCTTATCTACTGCGCCCAGAGTGTTCACGAAATGCCTGGCATCAGTAATTGCTCATTGCAGGCTTCAAGGAATCCAAATCTACCCTTACCTGGACGACTGCCTGTTACAAGCGGAAAACAAAAACAAGTTAACAGAAGACTTGAAAAGGGTCATTTTTCTACTGCAAGCTCTGGGATACACAGTCAATATAAAAAAGTCAAGGCTGATACCATCCCAAAGGATAACCTTTTTGGGTGCAGAACTGGACACATCAAAACAAATGGCATTCCTAACAGTAGAAAAACAGGAGCAACTCCCTCTCTACTTCTTGGCATTAACAAAACAAAACCAGCTAACAGCAAGAAAAGTCCTACAAGCCTTGGGTTTCATGGCATCCTGCATAATATTGGTTCCACATGCCAGACTGCATATGAGGAAGTTACAGTGGTACCTAAGGAATTTATGGTCTCAGCACAAGCACAGCCTAGAAACTCAAATTCCAATAATCCCATGCCTGAAGCAAGAATTCCAATGGTGGGCTCAGGCCTGTCAATCAAACAAGGGGCTGCCCTTCCACAGCACTCAACCAAGCCAGACAATCACAACGGGCGCCTCAGACCTCGGTTGGGGGGCACACATGCTGGACAAGTGCATACAAGGCTTATGGACTCAAGACCAGCTGCACCTACACATAAATCAAAAGGAAATGCTGGCAGTAAAACTGGCAATTTAGACATTCAGACCATTTCTTCGACAAGGTCAACTGCTGATAAGGACAGACAACACCACAGTTATGTGGTACATCAACAAACAGGGAGGCACACATTCGTACCCTCTGTGTCGGATGGCAATGGACCTCTGGAATGTGGCCCTGAGCTTCAACATTCAATTACAAGCAATTTTTGTGCCAGGAAAAGAAAACATTCTAGCAAACATACTAAGCAGAACTACCACGGATGCCCACGAATGGATGCTGCATCCGGACATCTTCAAAACTATTACAAGAAAGTGGGGACTACCAGAGATAGACTTATTTGCATCCCCACGCAATCACCAACTGAAGAAATTCTGCACAAGGACGTACCACCCACTAGCTTGGAAAGTGGACTCCCTATCTTTCAGTTGGAAAAACCTGACAGCATATGCATTCCCACCTCTTCCTTTGATGCACAAGGTGCTATTGAAAATCAAAGAGGACCGTCCAAGGATCATCCTGATAGCTCCAGACTGGCCAAGGCAACATTGGTACCCATTACTGAGGAGCATGTCTCGGGAACAAATATGGACTCTACCTCTAGTTCCCTTACTGTTAACACAGAACAACTACAACACCCTGCATCCAAACCTGAAAACACTGCAGCTGACTGCCTGGAACATTGCATAAGACCAAATAAACCAAATTTATCCCAAAGGGTTAAAGACATTATCTTGGAGGCTCGCAGACCCTCAACAAGAAAAAATCATTCAGCAAAATGGAAAAGATATCACATTTGGAGTGCTGCAAAGGGAGAAAATGTGTCACTGGTAAACATAGCCAACATCCTGGAATACTTGGCAGAGCTCTTCCACAACGGCCTGTCCTATTCTTCCATTAAGATTCATGCATCAGCTATTTCAGCAGAATACAATTTGGATCCTCCAGTCTTCTCACATCCTCTGCTCAGGCAGTTTCTGAGAGGAATTAAAAATGTAAAACCACCTAGGAAGCCACCATTGCCAGCGTGGGACTTGAACTTTGTGCTAGAAAAATTGACACTCCCCCCTTTCGAACCAGCAGCAACAGCAGACTTACAATACTTATCATGGAAAACTGCTTTCCTGCTTGCAATCACTTCAGCAAGAAGGGTATCTGAGCTACAGGCATTAATGGCAGTACAGCCCTTCCTGATCTTCCATCAAGATAGAGTATCCATGAGAACAAATCCTACTTTTATGCCAAAGGTGGTCTCCAGTGTATCTTTAAATCAAGCTATCCATCTACTTACATTCTTCCCCAACCCACAGAACAGGGGGGACAGACTGTTGCATACCTTGGATGTACATAGACAACTACGCTACTACCTGGACAGGACCAAGGGCAATAGAAAAACTGACCAACTACTGGTAGCATATGCATCAGGAATGGAAGGAAAAGCAATTTCAAAACAGACAATCTCTAAGTGGATAGGAAATTGCATTAGATTTTGTTACTCCTACCATGGGAAGAAAACTCCAGAAAACATCAGGCCTCACTCTACAAGGGCAACAGCCACTACCACAGCTTTCCTACGAGGATTGGCTACCAAAGACATTTTAGAGGCTGCTACTTGGAGCTCCGTGCATACATTTGCCAAGCATTATAATCTACCTTTATACTCCAGATCCCAAGCAGGTTTTGCAACTGCTGTTTTGCAAGGGATCTTAACTACACCATAATCTTATTTCTCCTCCTCCCCCAGTTTGGCTATGGTATTCTACCCATTTGTAAGGACTGCAGATGCATCCTTGAAGGACATAGTACAGTTTTGTACCTACCATAAATGTAGATGTCCGATAGGCATGCATCTGCAGTCAGGATTACCCACCCTCCTTCCCCTCTGTGGTACTCCTAGGGTATTTGCCCATCTTGTAGCTAGCTGGGGGAATCTATTATGGTGTATTTGTTTGTATATATGTACATACATGCTTATTTTTTGATTGCTCTCTGCTATTTGGAAACATTTGCATCTATCCAAATTTAGCCTTCCTAGAGGGCACCTGGCATCTGGGGCAAGAAACACTGAGGAAAATGGCGTCGGCTGATGCCTTTATACCCGAAGAACTGCAGCTGTGACGTCGGGTGAAGTGCGACACCAGCCGAGGCCAGACCCAGACGTTGGAATCCGGCCGACCGAAGGGCTGCCTGACGACAGGACAACCCATTTGTAAGGACTGCAGATGCATGCCTATCGGACATCTACATTTATGGTAGGTACAAAACTGTACTTTATGTGGTACATAAACAAGCAAGGGGGGCCATTCCTACCACCTCTGCAGACAAGCCATGACCTTGTGGAACACAGCTCTAAACTACCAAGTTCATCTGCAAGCACAATTCCTGCCAGGAGAGAAAAACACACTGGCAGGCGACCTAAGCGGAAACATCATGGACACCCACGAATGGGAATTGAACTCACAAATATTCAGAATGATAACACAAAAATGGTGGAGCCCGGACATAGATCTGTTTGCATCCCCAATGAACTGCCAATTACAGAAATTCTGCACAAGGAGCTACCATCCACAAGCATGGAAAGTGGATGCCCTCTCATTCAGCTGGAAAAAACTACAAGTATACGCTTTCCCTTCTTTACCTCTCCTTCCAAAGGTACTCATAAAAGCCAGGCAGGAAGAGCCAAAGATGATACTGATTGCACCAGACTGGCCACGCCAGCACTGGTACCCAATCTTAAAGAACTTAGCACAAGAACCACCCTGGATTTTGCCTCACATCCCACAGTTGTTGACACAGCACAACAATCAGATACTTCACAGCCAGCTAAAGACCTTAAATCTAGCTGCATGGAAAATTCCTTAGTCAAGCAAGCAATGCCTCTCTCCAAAGCTGTTATGGATGTCATCCTGGAGGCCAGAAGGCCTAGCACCCGGAAAGCCTACTCGGATAAATGGAAGAGATTCTGTGCCTGGTACCAAGCGCACAGCCTTGACCCTCTTGTCCCAAACATTCCTCAGATACTTCAATACTTAACTGAGATGCTGGACAAGGACCTCTCCTTCTCATCCATCAAGATCCACGCCTCGGCTATT
This sequence comes from Protopterus annectens, assembly GCF_019279795.1. Taxonomy (NCBI): domain Eukaryota; kingdom Metazoa; phylum Chordata; order Ceratodontiformes; family Protopteridae; genus Protopterus; species Protopterus annectens. The sequence continues at coordinate 1,140,031,038 of NC_056745.1, forward strand.
TCTGCTCATTACAACACGGATCCACCAATGTTTTCTACTCCTTTGCTCAAACAGTACCTCAGAGGGGCTAAAAACATAAGACCGCCCCGTAGAGCACCTAGACCAACTTGGGACCTCAACTTTGTTTTGGAAAAATTAACTTTATCTCCTTTTGAGCCAGCTAACGCAGCAGAATTAAAATACATACCTTGGAAAACTGCTCTGCTACTGGCAATAACATCAGCACAAAGAGTTTCAGAATTACAGGCACTAATGGCAGTGGAACCTTTCCTCATCTTCCACCAGGACAGGGTGCCTTGAAGAACTAACCCTACGTTTATGCCAAAGGTGGTATCAAGTGTGGCTCTAAACCAAACTATTCACTTGCCAATTTTTTATCCAAAACTACAGAACAAAGGGGAGAGACTACTACATTCTTTGGACATTCTCAGGCAGTTATGCTTCTACTTGGACAAAACCAAAGCTTTCAGAAAATCTGAGCAATTATTGGTAGCATACACTGCAGGAGCACATGGAAAAGCCATTTCAAAGCAGACTATTTCAAAATGGATAGGACACTGTATATGTTTCTGCTATACCCACCATGGGAAACCTGTACCTAGCAGCATTAGATCTCACTCCACCAGGGCAACAGCCACTTCAACTGCCTACCTCAGAGGAGTACCTACCAAGGATATTTTGGAAGCAGCAACATGGAGTTTTGTGCATACCTTCACCAAACATTACCATTTGCCTTTATACTCCAGATCCAGAGCTGGCTTTGCCACTGCTGTACTGCAGGGCCTTATAGCACCCCTAATGCCTTATAGATCCAGCCTCCCTACCTCAGCTTTGGGATTCCACCCAAGTGTAATGACTGCAGCAGTGTAACACGATGAACATGGTACAGTTTTGTACCTACCATAAATTTAGATGTTCGAGTGTATACACTGCTGCAGTCCAGGTTACCCTCCCTCCTTCCCCTCTTACTCTCTGGTACTTACCTAGGTCATCTACCCTTTATTACCTATGGGGAGTATTTGCTGGTAACTAAAAATGGTTGTTTGCTTTTCTTATGTATATTTTACTAGCAATGTGAATTGCCTACCTATTTGGGGGCACCTGACATCTGGGGCAAGAAAAACTGAAGAAAATGGCGTCGGCTGCATCTTATATACCCCTGTCGCACTGACGTCAAGGAGGAGGCGACAGCAACCGATGCTGGACCAAGACTTTGGAACTCAGGCTGACTGGGGAACCGCCTGACGGCAGGATAACCCAAGTGTAATGACTGCAGCAGTGTAACACGATGAACATCAAGGAGAATCAGAAGAGGAGAGAGTAACCTTGGGGCCGGAGATCTCACAGCAGTGTTTAAAGTCGAACATCTACATTTATGGTAGGTACAAAACTGTACTTTTCAGAACTCCAGGACCCAGTTCATCCGAGGGAGGAGTCAATGGGTCCAGGAATGCATGGGTCTTTGACCAGCTTAATCCTGTTGCCATTGGATCAGAGTGTGTGTCAGCTCCAAGAGGTTGGCGCTTGGTCTCTGGGGAAGGGATCAGGTTCAGGCCTGTCAGATCGGTCCCTTCCTTTGGGGAGGCCTTACCAGGGACAGGGAGGGAGTTTCCTTGAGTTCTTCAGCTTTTTGGGTGGTAGAGCAGACTTTCTCCAGGTCTGAAGCATGTCCCAGCCCATCACTATTCTGACCCCTGAGCCTATCCATCCTGTCCAGGGTTAGTCCTCCCAAGATAGCCTTCAGGCACCATCCAAACCCCAGGAGGTTCCTCCTCTCTTCTGAGTCCTCCCCTGAGCTCCACACAGAGGAGGGGCCAGTGAAGCGAAAGTGCAAGAGGAGGCACTTGGACTCATCCATGGAGTCCCTCATAGAGGACACAGATTTTGATGAAGGTCAGGGGTCCCCCAGTCTTCACCTGACAACGTCTTCTTTGGAGACATTCTGGAACTGTTAAAACATAAAGACGAATGTCTTTCCAACCCCCGTCTTTGGAGGAATCTGTGTTCCTAAAGGCTTTTGAGATGATGGGCCCATCTACTTACTGGGTTCCCCTCCCTGCGGACAAGCTAATCAACCTTATTGCGCGCAGAGCATGGAAGGAACCTGACAACGTGGAACCGGTCCCCAAGAAGGCTGACAAGTTCTTGAACCCTCCTTCAGACAGGATGCTTTGGATCAAAGGTGTGCCAGTTGATGCCATTGTTGTTGCTGTGGCCACCAAAGAGGACCTGGCTGAACAGAGCTCCACCATCCATCCCCCAAACAGGGAGTCTCGGGCAATAGACACAGGAAGTGTTTCTGCACCTCATCCACATTTGGTTTGAGAGCTCTTACCTATTTGGCACACTTTACCTGCCTCCAAAGATACCGGGTTACTGAACTAACCAAATCTCTTTTAGAGTTGATATCTGCAGAGGATTTCAAACAGGTCTCTCCCAAGCTCTCCACTCTATCATCTCTTGCCAATTCCTCGATGAGGTTAATCTCTAACGCCGCTGAGGGTATGTCTCAAGCAGCCAGTGCAGGCAATGCCTTGAGGCATCACACATGGATGCAGTTATGCTGGTTCACAGAACCCTTCAAGGCATCTTTCATGAATGCCCTCTTTTATGGCTCCTTGCTTTTTGGGCCATCAGTCAAGGAGACTTTGACCTGCAGTGAGCAGGATGGGAAAATGCTGTTGGTAGCGGGGATCAAGTTTTCTACCCCTCAAAGTTCTTTTTCCAAGAGTCAGTGGGGAAGTAAGAAACTTTGGTTCTGAAAGTCACAGAATTTCTTTGAGGATGCTTTAGAGGCTTCCTCTTCCAGAGGCTAGGGAAGAGGGTTCAATGATAGATGCCGCCCTAGAGGCAGAGGGGGTCTGCAGAACCATGGCTTCAAGGCACCTTTCTCCGAGAAGCCCTTTCAGTTCCCCTGAGGCATTGCCCGACTCTTCTGCGCTGGAGACAATCAGGGGGTTGGTTCTCATTGCACCCAAATGCCTGGACAGCCATAACAAATTATCAGTGGGTGCTCAGTATCATACCCAGGGGTTATTGTATTCTCTTTTCCCAACCTTCTCCAAGTCCCAAGAGAGCTCTCTGTGATGTGCAACTCAGTCAGAAAGAACTGACCCTAAGAGAAGTTCTAAAACTTCTAAAAACAACAACAAAAAAAAAAGCCATCCAGGAGGTGCCAACAGGACAAAGATGGTCCAGAACTTATTCTTGCTTTTTTTTGCTGCCAAAAAAGACTGGGGACTTGCATCCAATTTTGGATCTCAGCAAGTTGAACCTGTTCATCAAGAAGTCGAAGTTCCGGATGGTCAATGTTCAGTCCATCCTGCTGTTGTGCAAGGACGAGTGGATGTGCTCCATAGATCTCTAGGGTGCCTACTATCCCATCAGGATAGACAGACACTTCAGAAGGCATCTGTGCTTCTGGCTGGGAGCCAGTCACTTTCAATTCAGGGCCCTGCCCTTTGGACTCACCACAGCCCTCCAAGTGTTTACCAAATTCTTGGCAGTGGTAGCAGTTCACTTGAGACTGCAGGGATTCCAGGTCTTTCCTTACCTGGTCACGGCTCTCAAAAGGCATTGACTGACATTGGCGATGCTGTACCTTTTGCAGACCTTCGGCAAGTTAGGCATTATGGTCAATGTAGCCAAGTCAAAACTGACTCTTTCTTTTGCAAAGTTTGGAATTTTATAGGGATCCAGCTCAACACAGTGACATAAATTGCAGCTTTGCACCCTCTGAGATTGGGCCTGCACAGGCGGCAGGTCAATGCCATTCTAGAGGTCCCATCACTGCAGGTGTATCTAATTCTCAAGGCTGTGGTGTCCATGTTGGCGGCTATCCTTCTTGTATTGCTGGTGAGGTATTACATGCAAGTGCTCCAGAGGATGGTAGCAGTCCAGTGGTCGCATTCTCTATCATCCAGTGTCTGTGCCAATCCTGCTGACACCCATTTTCTGGTGACTTCTTCAATGGTGATTTCTTTCAGAGGATCTCTTTAGAGCAGTCACTTTTCTCTTCCCCCTCCCATGGCCACAGTGACCATGGACGCTTCCCTGTTCGGGAAGAGGGGGCATTTTCAGGGCTGAACGGTCCAAGGCACATGGTCCTCTACAAGAGATCAAGTTGCACATAAATGTCCTAGAGATAAGAGCAGTCCTCCTGATGATGCAAGCCTTTTGGGATTGCCTTCCTCTGGGGACAATTGCAGTTCATACAGACAACATGTCAGTGGACTGATACATCAGCAAGCAGGGTGGAACATGTTCTTATCCATTGTGCAGAGAGGCATAAGATTGTTGGAATGGGCTTTTTCTTCCAGTTGCTTTCTTCTTGCAACGCACATACCCAGGAGTCCGTGTTGGCAGACAGACTCAGCTGGTCCATCTTGAACCTGCACGAGTGGCCTCTGAATCCATCAGTGACATCTCAGCTATTCGGCTAGTGGGACCAACCTTGCTGTGACCTGATTGCATCTCCAGTGAATAACAAATGCAGTGGGTACTTTGCCCTGATCCCCCCCAGACTGGCAGTCCTCGAGGTGCACTCTAGTCAACAATTGGCCACCTGTCCCGCTGATCTTCAAGGTACTACAGAAAGCCTACAGACTAAAGTGTTCCATGATCCTCATTGTCCCATTCTGGCCTCGTCAGGTGTGGTTTCCCTTTCTACGGTCTCATCTGAATTCTCAGCCATGGATACTGGATCCCATACCGGATCTCATCTCTCAAGCCTATGAACTGCAAACTCCAAACCTTCAATCCCTTCATCTAACTACATGTTTTTTTCACTTCCCGTAATACAAAGATAGTCCAGGCTGGCTTCCTCATTTGGAAAATTATTCTGGCCGCTTAGAAGTCGTCAAATAAACTCTACAACAGTAAGTGGAAACATTTTTTGGGCTACTGAAAGGAATCTTGACTCTTTCTCAGCTCCAATTTTAGATATTCTTGTTTTATCATCCCTTTATCAAGAAGGCGCCAGTTTCCTTACCATAAAACTGCACTTGGCAACCATTTCTAATTTTCATGTTAATCGGGAGCCGACTTTTTCCTACAGACTATGTAAGGTCTTCATGAAAGCACTTTTCTCTTCAGGCCTCCTATCAAAGATCCATCTCCCCCTTGGGATTTGAGTATGATGTTGCAATCTCTCACTCAAAGTCCATTCGAGTCAGCTCATTCCTGTGATATTAACTCATTCACTCCGGAACAGCTCAGAAAAAGCTGTCTGCTTAATTCCACCATAGGAACAACGGTGCAGCCTGAGCTCATTTTCAGAAAATCCATTTGTAATACCATACAGAAAACAAATGTTCATAACTCTTTAACTATAAGAGCTAGACTAAAAATGTAAATGTGAAAGTTGTTCAGCAGGCACTGACCTTTCCAACAGTGTAAATGTTGATAGTGCATATCAAAGTCATTATTAAATATTTGGCAAGGAATGTTGATATTGTGCATATTTTTTTACCTTTTTGGAAAAGCAAAGCACAATATCTTGGTCAATGTACCATGCAGACCCATACAATTTGAATTTAAGGTGTTAGTGTGAATGTCAGCTTTAAAATGATATCTTAACCATTACTGTGTGATGCTCCTTTCTTGAGATATTCACAAAAATGTGATTAATATATTATTTCTCATAATTGATAAATAAACAAAGCATAATATCTCATCACCTGTAACAGACAGAGAGCCTACATATCAGTGTAGAAGTTGCGCATCTGAATGTCAGCTTCAGAATGATGCATCATTTGTGTGATCACCATGCTCCCTTGCAAAGATATGGGCATAATAATAATAATAAGTATTGTAAATGTATACTTTTCATAATCGTACAAGACTAAACAAACTGTGATAGCTGTACATGTGTACAGTGCACAGACACAGTTCTGTTACCGTGTTGTAAGGAGTAACACTGTCTTCAAAATGAGGTATTACGTGGCACACTGACATGCCCCCTTGCAAAGTTATTTACCAAAATATGAAAAAAATCATAATTTCCACAACCTGAGTCCAAAACAAACTTTGATATCTGCACGTGTACAACATACAGGCACAGTTCTTTTACCATGTTGGAACCATCAGTACTGTCTTCAAAATGAGGTATTACTTGGCGCATTCAGATGCTCCCTTGCAAAGTTATTTACCAGAATGTTTAAAAAAATCATAATTTCCATAATCAAGAAATGCAGATGCAGGGTAGCTTTACCAACAAGACGGAGTCTCGGTTTATGTAAAAAAGCTTTATATGAATCACAGCAAACGTTGTAGCCGCAAAGTAAGGCTAATATACATAAAATAAGCACATGATACAAATAAACGAAAAAATACAACCAAATGAAACATAAAACCAAGAAGTTAAGCGCTTTCGTCAAATGTTTGACTTCTTCAGAACTGTTGATTCCTGGCTTCCCAAGTTTAAAATACTATGTCTATCCAATCAGCTTGCTACTAAAATCAGCATCACTTCCTCCCAGATAATCAAACATGTCAGTAATCAAACAGTTGTATTACAATGGTTTATAAATGCATAAGCATACATATAAAAAATGATATCATTTAATCTAACTGAATGCTAACATTTCAGTAGAACACTGGTTAAAAACTGAATTTGGCTTAAACCGTACTAATGATGTCCCGGGAACGAACCAGGGAACATTCGACCAACAAATACACTCGTTCAGAGGCCTGCTATATAAATACAAAAAGCTACAACTAGAAAATGAATATTTGTTAGAGTGTATTAAAAGGGAGCAAATTCCAAAAGGACTACGGATGTGGAAATATCCAACCAGCTTACAGAAGGACTCACATCTGCATAAAGAACTTTTACAGTTCTTTAATGGACAAGGTTGTGAACTTTTACGTATTCCTATCACTGATAATAATAGAAAAATGTCCTTGATTTTAAGGGAAATTAATCAATTAGATGCTAGTATTAAAAATGATTTATTATTTGATGCTAAAAGAAATGTATTTAATGCTGTCTTTAATGCTGTACATACTGAACTTAGTGACCTTAAATGTAGGAAAGAGAGAAAGTTACTTAGGGACAAAGCGGATTATGAGGATGGTAAGGCAAACCCAGACCCACCGAGGGGGCAATTTAACCAAATGGCAGATAACAATGACATGAATGTATTATCATATGATAATGAGGCACATGATGATGATAATACTGGTGTTGATGCCCCTTTAGAACAAGCCTCTTTAAGGAGGTCAGAGAGGCTGATGAATCAGAGGCAGACGAGGCCGAACTACCAGAACTATGGTTACAATCCTCGGACTGCACCACAGAAGGGGGGATGGCAAGCTTACCGGAGATAGATAGCCCCACAAATTTATATAATGAAATGTGCATTACTGTGACCAATGCTCTAGGAGATTTCAGTGTTTACAATTATAGTCGGCTTACGATAAATAGTGAATGGGCTGACCTACTATCCAAGGGCATGAACTTTGTTCCAGCTAGAAAGGGCTGTATTGTTGACTCTATACTACAGTTAAGATTATTTACAAGAAAGCTTAATCTCGCTTTATTTTTACAAGACTTTGACTTCATGGTTGGATGCCCAACCCTTAAGGGACCTAGTACTTTCTACCCCCCACACCACCCTCTTGTACAACTATTTGAGGGACTTTGCGAATCTGACATTAGAACATTGTTGAAGAATAGGAATAAGAATGACTACATGGCTGACCTTAGTGCTGAAGAAAAAGCGATCTTAAATGACATTTTTCATCTCAGTAATGTCAGATTCATGAAACCAGATAAGGGTGGGGGTATGGTTATGATGAACATTGACGATTATAACATTAGAATGTTTGATTTATTATACAGTGAAGTTTACTCTGAGGTCTCATATAATGAATTAAACATAGCATACCGCAATATAGATTTAGAACTTGAGCAACTTCTTTTGAATGGCCAAATTACCTTAGATATTTATAACTATCTTATAACTGAACACCCCAGAACACCTACTATATTCAGGGTGCCAAAAATCCATAAATCCTTGTCCAACCCACCACTACGGCCCATAGTAGATGCCAAGGCGTCTAAAACTTTTAGTATAGTTAATACATTGATAGTCAAGTGAAAAATATCCTTGAGAGCCGTGCAACTATAATAAAGGACTCATGGGACTTCCTCAGGAAAGTCAGTCAAGGCTTATTTGATAGGAACCTTATTTTGGTCACTATTGATGTATGTGATTTTTTTTTCAGTCATTCCGCATGACTTAGGTCTGGAATGGTTCTACGACTATTTGTGTAGTAATACTACTTTTAAACATGAGACCATTCTGACCATTCGGACCTGTATGGAAATTATATTGGAAAACAATTTCCTTACATTTGAGGGCCATCTGTTTAGGCAATGACAAGGTGTTGCTATGGGTGCATGCTGTGCACCAATTTTTGCCAATGTGGTTTTAGCACAATGGGAGGACCTATATGTGCTAAATTCTGAATACAGGGCTTCATGAGTATTGTATGGGCGATACCTTGATGATATTGTCCTGTTTTGGAATGGATCAGAATATGACCTGAATAGTTTTTTTTCGTATATTAATGGGACTACCAGTTTCCTGAGATTTACCATGAAAAAAGAACTAGATTATGTCAACTACTTAGATGTAACTATCAGGAAGGACTATGTCAATAGTTGCTTTACATCACAATTATACAGGAAACCAGCTTATTCAAATACCTTACTACATTATACCAGTGCGCACCCATTGCACCAAAAGAAGGCCCTTGTAAAGGGCCAATATGTCAGACTGGCCAGAATCGTATCTGACATTGAAGATTTTGCCAATGAGTGTGATGTAATGCTGAATATGTTCCTGAGAAGGGGCTACCCTGAGTCCTTTATTATGGATATTATTCAGGAGGTAAAAAATAAGAGGATTAATGGACACTTTACTGCATTATTGGGACATAGTAGTAGTAATCAGAGCAATGGGAAGCAAAAAAACATAGATTTCTCACGTGCACTTACACTCACTTATACTTCTGACTTTAATAATATCAAGCACGTGATATACAAATACTGGAAAATTTTAATATTGATAGTGATGTACTGGAAAAAATAGAGAATAGGCCTAGGATAGTATATAGGAGGGACACATCACTTAAAGGGCTACTTGAGAAAAGGAGGGACACATCACTTAAAGGGCTACTTGAGAAAAGCCAGTGTGACCTGACTACGGGGGGTACTTTTAAATGTGGTAGATGTCCCCAGTGCCTACTCATTATGGACACCGACAAGTTCAAGCTCAAAAATTTTGGATACATCACCAACAATAAGAGAATGTATTGCTATACTAAGGGAGTAGTCTATATTGCTGTCTGCAGAGTATGTAAACATTATTACGTGGGAAAAACTAAAAATGCACTTAGGCTCAGAATTTACCAACACCTGTATGCTATTGGGCAGATGAACATGAATAATGCATTATTATAAACATATTAGCAAACAACAAAACCATACTTTTAGTTTTTTCATACTAGAACAAGTGGATCTGGGATCTCGGGGTGGACCCGTAGATGACTATTTAGAATTCATTGAATTAAAATGGCAGATTAGACTGAATGCCTATCCCCCCCCCCCAGGACTCAATGATAGAATCTCACTAGCTTCGCTTTTGAGGTTAAAACATTTGTTTATGTTATAAAAATTCTTTTATGATTTATTAGTCACTATATCATCTGGTAACTTGCCCTGTTAGTAGTTTTTATGCAGTATTTTACTAGATTAAATGATAGCATTTTTTTATATGTATGCTTACGCATTTATAAACCATTGTAATACGACTGTTTGATTACTGACATGTTTGATTATCTGGGAGGAAGTTATGTTGACTTTAGTAGCAAGCTGATTGGATAGACATAGTATTTTAAACTTGGGAAGCCAGGAATCAACAGTTCTGAAGAAGTCAAACATTTGACGAAAGCACTTAACTTCTTGGTTTTATGTTTCATTTGGTTGTATTTTTTCGTTTATTTGTATCCTGTGCTTATTTTATGTATATTAGCCTTACTTTGCGGCTACAATGTTTGCTGTGATTCATATAAAGCTTTTTTACATAAACCAAGGCTCTGTCTTGTTGGTAAAGCTACTCTGCATTTGCATTTCTTGGTTTTTGACTGTTTGGAGGTAATTTCCATAATCTAAGTCCGAAACAAATGTTGATATCTGCACATGAGTACAACATACAGGCACCATTCTTTTACCATGTTGGAACTATCAATACTGTCTTCAAAATGAGGTATTACGTGGCACACTGACATGCCCCCTTGCAAAGTTATTTACCAAAATATTAAAAAAAATCATAATTTCCATAACCTAAGTCCGAAAAAAAACTTTGATATCTGCACATGTATACAACATACAGGCACCATTATTTTACCATGTTGGAACTATCAAAAATGAGGTATTACTTGGCACATTCAGATGCTCCCTTGCAAAGTTATTTACCAAAATATGAAAAAAAGTAATAATTTCCATAACCCGAGTCCTAACAAAACTGAAATCTGTACATGTGTACAGCATTCAGAAGCAGTTGTTTTGCCATGTAGACACATATGATTGTAAATATACACATTCTTGGTATAGCCAACATACTGCTGAATGGGTACATGTATAGAGAAAAAGCAATGTAAGGACCGCCACTCCACTAATGAACCCAGGTCAGGCATGGGACTTCAGTGGCAGGCAAGGCCATCTGATCTGTCCGATAGCTGTGCTGGCTACCCACTCAGACAGCTGATACCACTGCAGTCTCACAACCTCCTTCAGTGTCAGCAGTCTGCCTTACCTATGCCTTTTCTCTTTACATGTGTCCATTCAGCAATGGACCCAAGGGAACAAGTTCTAGATTAGTAAACTCTTCCTGTCATCTAATGCCTGATAAATTTATTTTATTTATTTTACATTTGTTGACCGGGCTAGTCTAACTGGATACATGTCCATTTTCAGTAGAGGCCCGGGGAGAAAAGCTCCAAATTTAATACAAAGTAGGAAATCAGTCAACCTAAAATTTAAGACACTCCAAATCAGCATACAGATATAAAAAAAATATAATGAAAAACAAAAACGATAACATATAAAAAAAAAACTAGCACTAGCTCCTTACCACAGTTATTTGCCAAACTCAGAAAAATATATTTGACACAACACATTTCATAATAGAGTTTTACTTACTATAGGTTCATAGGTAGGTACTTGGCTATTGGCCCTAGGGTCCATAGAAGCCTAGCCAAAAAATGTACCCTGATAAAAGCTCCAAATTTAATACAAAGTAGGAAATCAGTCAACCTAAAATTTAAGACACTCCAAATCAGCATACAGATATAAAAAATATAATGAAAAACAAAAACGATAACATATAAAAAAAAACTAGCACTAGCTCCTTACCACAGTTATTTGCCAAACTCAGAAAAATATATTTGACACAACACATTTCATAATAGAGTTTTACTTACTATAGGTTCATAGGTAGGTACTTGGCTATTGGCCCTAGGGCCCATAGAAGCCTAGCCAAAAAATGTACCCTGATAAAAGCAGACTAAAAGTATTGCAGGATGGTCACTGATATTAGATTGTACGTGGTAGCACTCTCCTGAAACAGTTCTTTCTCAGCATCCGCACTAGCCCCTTACCACAGTTATTTGCCAAACTCAGAAAAATATATTTGACACAACACATTTCATAATAGAGTTTTACTTACTATAGGTTCATAGGTAGGTACTTGGCTATTGGCCCTAGGGCCTATAGAAGCCTAGCCAAAAAATGTACCCTGATAAAAGCTCCAAATTTAATACAAAGTAGGAAATCAGTCAACCTAAAATTTAAGACACTCCAAATCAGCATACAGATATAAAAAATATAATGAAAAACAAAAACGATAACATATAAAAAAAAACTAGCACTAGCTCCTTACCACAGTTATTTGCCAAACTCAGAAAAATATATTTGACACAACACATTTCATAATAGAGTTTTACTTACTATAGGTTCATAGGTAGGTACTTGGCTATTGGCCCTAGGGCCCATAGAAGCCTAGCCAAAAAATGTACCCTGATAAAAGCAGACTAAAAGTATTGCAGGATGGTCACTGATATTAGATTGTACGTGGTAGCACTCTCCTGAAACAGTTCTTTCTCAGCATCCGCACTAGCCCCTTACCACAGTTATTTGCCAAACTCAGAAAAATATATTTGACACAACACATTTCATAATAGAGTTTTACTTACTATAGGTTCATAGGTAGGTACTTGACTATTGGCCCTAGGGCCTATAGAAGCCTAGCCAAAAAAATGTACCCTGGCTTTTGTCACCCAAGAAAATTATTTTCCTGTGCCCCTGTCAAGCAGAGCCACAGAAGTGATCCCCGGGGTGAATTTCCCATTTCCCTTCCAATCATAAAGATTTTTCTTGAAGAGTGCTAATGAAGAGCTCTGTTTGACATATATAGGTAGTCTGTTCCAGAGTATGGGAAGTCTCTGGGACAGGAATCTATCCCTCCAGCATGTTCTGTGTATTGTGGTGACAAAGTTTAGGTCCCTAGAGCATGTAGCTCAGAGGGATTGGGATTTCTTTAAGTGGAGCATGTCCAACAGCTCTGGGTTTGACATTGCTTTGTATGTTGGGCAGATATCGCCCCTGAGTAGGTGATATGCGATGGAGTAAAGCTGTAGTTTTTTGAGACGGTCTGCATAGGGCATCTGTTTGAGCGAGTAATCCTCTTTGTGAGGTATTTCTGTGGTCTTTCTAGTTGTTGTAGATGTCTTGTGAGGTACATACCAAAAGGGGAGTTGTACTCTATAATGCGTCTAATGAGTGATGAGTAGAAGGGAACAATGACCACTTTTTTTTTTCTGGATGAGAATCCTTTTGTGATGAGATGAGCCACGTAGAAGGATTTCCTCACCACTGTGGCGATGTGATTATCAAAGGAGAGACTACTGTCCACCTGTGTCCCAAGGTCTGTTATCACATTTTCGGCATTAAGTAGACTACCAGCTATGTGGTAGTTCATGGGTACAGAGTTTTTACCAAAGTGGATGACAATACACGTTTTGGCATTGAGCTTCAGGCCATGGCTTTGACACCAGGTATCTGTTTCAGTGAGGCCCTTTTGTAGTTTGTCCACATCGTTAGGACTTTTGATTATGGCTCCTAGTTTGCAGTCATCTGCAAACTTTGTTAGCCAAAGACCTTCTGTGTTGGCCTGCACTTCAGAGAAGTAGATACCAAACAGGAGAAGACCCAGGACTGAACCCTGTGGTACTCCACTTGTCACTGGTCTGATGTCGGATTTGGAATCCGCTACTTTCACAGTGTGGGTTCTGTCCATAAGCCAGTTGGCAACCCATCTTGTGACATAGGGATTTATAGCTAGTTTAGTGAGCTTATCTATAATTCTAGAGTGGGGGAATGGTGTCGAAAGCCTTGGCGAGATCTAGATAAGCTGTGTGAACCATTTTACTCTCATCTATGGCTTTGGTGACTGCTTCAAAGAAGTCTGTCAGGTTTAGGAGACATGATCTGCCTTTTACAAATCCAAACTGGGTAGGGTCCAGAGTTTGGAGATTACCAATGTCCTTGTTTATGAGTTCCACGATGATATGTTCCATGGCCTTGCAGACCAGGCTCGTCAGCCTAATGGGGCGGTAGTTCTCAGGGTCCATCATGGCTCCCCCTTTGTGGAGTGGGATAACCATCACGGTGCGCCATTCAGTGGGTACAAAGCCTGAGGTGAGGCTATGATTGAACATGGTACTTAGGTAGGTAGGGTGCCAGTTCATTCTGTAGTTCATGTAGAAGCAGCCTGGGATATTGTCAGGTCCCATGGATGCTGTGTTCTTGGCTTTGGAGAGTGTGTTTTTTACCTGTGCAGCCGTGATTATAGGAACTTTGCATTCTTCCGGTATAGAGATGGGCCCTCTAGGGGGTGAGAGGGGGGTAAAGTTAGCACTGAACCTATCTGCTAGGATGTTGGCAATATCAGTTGGTTCTGTATATTTAGTGCCATTGTGCTGTAACTCAGAGCAGATCTGAGTGTTCCCATTTAGATTCTTGACATAGCTATAGAATGCTTTGTGGTTGTCTTTAGAGTCAGTGGCAATTTTGTTTTCGTAACTAGCTTTGGAGGATTTTATGAGGGATCTCAGCTTCTTACTGAGGTTGACCAGGGAGTTCCTCCAGTCATGGGATTTTACTCTTTTTTGCAACAGTTTCTTTCTTCTGTTGTAGAGTTTGTTTATGGCAGAGGACCACCAGATTGGATTCCTTTTTTTGGAGGATAACATCTTGGTTCTGTTAGGAATGGCATGATCCATGCACTCGTGTAAGTGCTTATAAAGTGCATTTGTGTAGGATTTGGCAGTCATACCTCTATTGTCCGTCTGCATGGGTGTCATGAAGTTTGCCACTTCTGTCTTAAGAAGTGTGAAGTTGGCGCTGGAGAAGTTTTTTACGATGGTTTCCCTAATTGGGGGTGGGGTACTACTGGTACTACTTCATCATGGGTGTATTCCACTCTTCTCACAGGCTGCATGTTACCAATCCTGCATAGCTCTCCTCACACCATTTTGGAGGTAAGTAAAGAACAACACAATGCCCTCTTCAGTTAGGTGAATGCCATCCCTTCTGAACAGGTGAACATCTTCCGCAGTGATGCTGTAAAAATCTGGCCTTGTGCACTGCGCGTTGACTGTTTGCTGTTTTCCATATCTGTCAAGCAACTGTGTCAGACCACACAAAATGACAGCCTGGCCACCACGACTGCAGGATGTGGGGAAGCTCAAGTTGTACTGGATGTTCATCGCATTACCCTGTTGCAGTCAACACACTTGGGTTATCCTGCCGTCAGGCGGTCCCGCAGTCGGCCCGAATTCCAAAGTCTTGGTCCGGCGTCGGTTGCTGTCGCTTCTTCTCTGACATCAGTGCACCAGGGGTATATAAGAGGCATCCGATGCCATTTTCTTCAGTCATTCTTGCAGCGCGGTGCCCGAAGCAGAAGCAGTTCGCAAGTGCCGGTCGGCGGACACCTGAGATTTTCGATTCGAATTTCAGTCCGAAGTCTTCAATTAAGCTAAGTACCCCGTTGGGGAACCTTTTTCTTGCCTCAGACCGATGTCATAAAAAGTTAACAATTGCATTTCTTGTGGGAAGCAAATACATCATAAGGACTTCCATTCCTATTGTATTCCTTGCCTAGGCCCAGACCACGACATCACAGGTTGTCTGTTTTGTGCTAGGTTTAATAAACGAACTATCAAACACTGTTTTGACTTCACACAAGATTACTTTGGCAGGAAATTTAATTATATCATGCCGTCGGAGCAGCCGACAACCGGCATGCATAAAAAACGCAAGTATAAGGACAGGCAGCCTAGGAACAAGTCAGACTCCGAGGCCTCTGCTGGGCCTGTCGCTGGTTCTCTGGTTTTCAGTGAGGCCCCTGATGACCGCAGAACTGGAACCCCAGACAGCTGCAGATTCTCAAGCGGAGTCTACTAGGCCGATGCAGCCATCTTTATTAGGCCCTTCCGACACCGGAGCAGAAGTAGACCCCGGTGCAGTGGAAATGCCTTCGGTTGTAGAAGGTGTCTTCAGCCCGATGACACTCACCATTAAATCTTACTCTAAACTTAAAACTCCTTTAGAACCTAAGAAGACTGTACATCAGTCCAAGGCCCCATGCCTAAGAAACAGATGCTTAAGATGGCTGAAGATTTGATTACCCTAATCAGGGGTTCCCATCCCCCTCCTGATAAAAGACCAAGACAAGAGGAGGATTCTGTTTCCTTTGACCAGGTTTCTTTCCTCAGATTCTTCTGAGGAACAGGATTACACTTTTCCACCTTATGAAGACTCTGATGCTGAAGACTCTATTCCCTCAGCATCTCCCCCTGAAGACTACTCCTTTGGGGAAACTTTACATACCATGAGGGAACATTTCCACTGGGAAGGCCAGGACTACTCTGATTCTAAGAAAAGGCTCCGAGAGTTCCTTTTATTACCCCAGCACAGGCCTCTTGCTATCCCTTCAGTTTTAGATATTGTTGATGATGTCTACTTGGAGTCTAGTCTAAATCCAGACTCTCTACCTCCTGCTCCAGCCAAACCAGACAGATACTACAGAGTACCTGACTCACACAAATTCCTTTATAAAAGCCCTGTGGCTGACCCAGAAACAATTTCCCAGGGTCCTAAGGGAACAAAAGCTTCTATGGCTAAAAATCCTGTGCCCTCTGAAAGGGATTCCAAAGCCCTAGATAGATGGGGAAAGAAAATATACACCTCAGTAACTCTGGTTATGAGAGCATTAAATTGTCAGTTTCACATGCTGAAATATCAGCAATTCCTAATGCCTCAATTAAAACAAAAAATGAGCACACATACTGAACAGTCTGACTTCAAGGAAATGCAGGATCTGTTGCATGCAGCTGAACAGGTGGGCAAACATACTTTATAATGCAGATTTGATTCATTGGAAGCTTCCTGTAGAGCAACTGTTACTGGTTTTGTCATACGTAGACATGCTTGTTTAAAAGAACTGACCCTTCCTGATCATGTTAAAGCAAAATTATTGGATGCACCTTTACAGCAGGATGTACTACTTGGTGTCAAAGCAGAAGAAGTTTTAAAGAAAATGGAGGATAAGGCAAAGTCTATGCAGACGGTCAAGAATTTTTTGCTGGTACAACCCCCTCGTTTCATCAGAAATTGGCCAACAAAAAACTGGTCCTTTCCAGCTTCTGACAGATCACAGAGGGGCAAATACAGACGCCCAAGGGGCAGAGGTCAGTCACAAGGCCCTTACAAACCTCGCCAATGGGGTTCTGCTACCCAGAAAGGAGGAGAAGACAGGCCACGAGCATGCAGAAGACAAACACAATGACTCAATCCTCAAACTACCAAGCAAATCTCTCCTGTCAGCTCCATTGGTAGGAAAATTAGCATTTTTTACAGACAACTGGCACATCATCACAAAAGACAAATGGGTCCTAAACATTGTCTCTCAAGGACACAGATTCCACTTTCATACCTTACCAAGGATAAAAGGAATGCCAAATCTGCCACCAAATCAATGGGCAGAGGCACAAAAACAAATTACAGCTCTCATGGACATGAAATCCATTCAACAGGTACCTACACAGGAGCAAGGACAAGGATTTTACTCAAGACTCTTTCTAGTCTCAAGAAAGGACAAAGCATGGAGACCCATTCTGGATCTTTCAATTCTGTACACCTATCTGCAAGTACCAAAATTCAAGATGCTAACACTACAGCAGCTTCTTCCCATGCTGGGCAAGAATGCTTGGCTAGTAACGTTGGACTTCAAGGAGGCATACCTGCATGTCCCTATCAGACAAAATTGCAGAAGATACCTCCACTTCATTGCAGGTTCAATGCATTATCAATTCTCTGCACTGCCCTTTGACTTATCTACTGCGCCCAGGGTCTTCACAAAATGCCTGGCACCAGTAATTGCATACTGCAGACAAAGAGGAATTCAAATATATCCCTCAAGCAGAAAGCAAGGACATCCTTTTAAAGCATCTGGCATTTGTCAAACACCTTCTAAGTTGCCTAGGGTACACAGTAAATGAAAAGAAATCAAAACTAGTGCCCTCACAAAACATAATATTCCTGGGTGCCAGCTTGAATACAACGGCCAGACAAGCAACAGCAGCTGACTCAATATTTCAAACTAATGGCAACAAAGACCCAACTCCCTGCAAGAAAAATTCTGCAGGCCTTGGGATTCATGGCATCTTGCATACTACTAATACCATTTGCAAAACTACATATGAGGAAATTACAATGGTACCTCAAAAACGTATGGACTCAGCCAGCCACAGCTTGGAAACAATGATACCACTCATTCCCTGCCTTCAACAGGAGTTTCTGTGGTGGGCACAGGCATGTCACCTTAACAAGGGTCAGCCTTTCACCTTACCCACAGTCAGGCAAACTATGACAACAGATGCATCAGACTATGCCTGAGGAGCACACATGGCAGGACAGTGCATTCAGGGCAAATGGACTACCAGAGGCATCTGCATATCAATCAAAAAGAAATGCTAGCAGTACAGACTGCCCTAACAGCTTTCAAGGACGTCTTACACCCAGGACAACTAATAATAAAGACGGACAATACCACAGTAATGTGGTTCATAAACAAGCAAGGGGGCACACATTCCTACCCTCTATGCAGGCAAGCAATGACCTTGTGAACACTGCACTGTCTTACCAGGTTCAATTACAAGCACAATTCCTGCCAGGAAAGAGAAACACATTGGCAGACGACCTGAGCAGAAACATCATGGATCCACATGAGTGAAAACTAGACCCACAAGTATTTGCAATGATAGCTCAAAAATGGGGACGCCCAGACATAGATCTGTTTGCAAGCCCCCAAAACTACCAACTTCAAAGGTTTTGCACAAGGACATTCCATCCACAAGCTTGGAGAGTGGACGCCCTCTCATTCAGTTGGAAAACATTCACAGTGTATGCCTTTCCTCCACTGCCTCTTCTAGCAAAGGTACTGCTGAAAGTCAGATTAGAGAGGCCACAGATGATACTCATTGCACTAGACTGGCCACGCCAGCATTGGTATCCAATTCTAAGGAACATGGCCCGTGGCCCACCATGGATTTTACCACAGATTCCTCCCCTGCTCACCCAGCGAGACAATTAGATTCTACACAGCCAGCTCAAGACTTTAAACCTGGCTGCATGGCAAATTACCTAAACAACCAGCCAACACCCCTATCCAAAGCTGTTGTGGGATGTCATTCTGGAGGCCAGAAGGCCCAGCACCAGGAAAACCTATTCAGACAAATGGAAAAGATTTTGCGCCTGGAGCCAGG